>NC_056744.1:1458100167-1458400167 GCF_019279795.1 Protopterus annectens | reverse complement strand
TTCCCTTCCTGAAGACACACTGCAATCGGGGACCCTGGATTCTGGACCCAGAGCCAGATCTATTGACTCACTCGTCAGGGGCTCCCCATCCCGTGCTCTTGTCCCTCCATCTAGCAGCTTGGTTGCTCCAATTCCCAACTTAGCCAGGTCTGATCTTCTTTCGCCGGCAGTTCAGAATATATTGGTGGCTTCTCATAAAGCTTCCACTACTAAAACATATTCTAGTAAATGGAAGCGATTTGTATTCTGGGCGAATACACAGAAAGTGGATCCTTTTATAGCTCCTTTGAATAAAATATTAGAGTTTTTAACGGACTTGTTCCATCAGGGTGCTTCTCCTGCCACACTAAGGGTTCAATTGGCTGCCATTTCAAATTTCCATGTGGAAGAATGTGGGGCTCCTGTTATGGCCCACAGACTTTGTAAAGCCTTTTAAAGGGGTTTTTCATATTAGACCACCAGTTAGATCTCCTCGTCACCTTGGAGTCTAAACTTGTTGTTATCTAAATTAATGTTGCCCCCTTTGAACCAGCCTCCTCTTGCCCATTAAAATTTTTGTCCTGGAAGACTCTCTTTTTGGTAGCCATTACATCCGCTAGGCGAGTATCTGAACTTCAGGCTCTCTCCATCAAGCACCCTTATTTGATCTTTCACTCTGACAGAGTTTCTCTTGAACTAATTCATCCTTCCTCCCTAAAGTTTGTTCTATTAACAATATTAATCAGTCCATTGAATTACCCACCTTCTTCAAGAATCACTCCAACAAAATGGAGTATATGTTGCACAAATTAGATGTTCACAGACAACTAAGGTTTTACTTGGATAGAACAAAAGATCACAGAAAAACTGATCAACTTTTTGTGGCCTTTGCTGATAACAGGAAAGGATTAGCGGTTACCAAAAGAACTCTTTCTAAGTGGTTAACGGATTGTATAATCTATGTCTATGATTCTTCAAATCAAACTCTTTTACACAAACCCAAAGGACATTCCACAAGGTCAGTGTCTACATCTCTGGCTCATGCAGCCCGCCTACCACTAGACGCTATTTGTGCGGCTGCTACTTGGTCTAAGCCACATACATTCATTTCTCATTATAAGGTAGACAAGGTTTCTAGGGACAGGGCAACCTTTGGTTCCACTGTGCTCAAGAACGTCCTTCCGTGAGTTCCTCAGGAACAAGGAGCTAGGGACGCTACCCATGTGTAAGAACAAACGTCGAGATTGAACACTATCACATATAGAAGTTATGTCCTTACCATAACGTTCCATGTGGAGTGTTCATCTCGCCTTTGTTCTTACATTCCCACCCTCCCGCCCTTAAGAAGAACGTTCATTTTTGGTGCCTGGCCGGGGGCATTCTGCTTCTGCTTTGCAGATGTTGTGTACATAGTTGACATTTATATATATGTGTATGTGTCTATATATATATTTATATATAGACTCTTAGTTCTGTGCATATGTGATGTAAGCATGAATGTGCTCTCTCTAGAGACTGGTTTGCTTGCAAACTAGATCTGAGGTAAAGGCAGAGGGGGATTGTGGGTATTAGATTGTCTCGAGCTTCTTCTCGATGCAGAGCTTGCAAGCGGCCGACACGGAGCCGAGGATCGGCTCCGAACCCATGTGTAAGAACAAAGGCGAGATGAACACTCCACATGGAACGTTATGGTAAGGACATAACTTCTATTTTTGAAACTTTGAAAATAAAATAAAAAATAAATAAATAAAAACATTTTTAATGTTTTTGCAGGGGGGAAAGCCTGCCTGCACCCCACACCCCTGCTAATTAAATATGCTAACTCCAAGATCGCACTACAGTAAGGAAAATGGAACATTTCCTGTTCTTTGCTGTAGAGCGATCAACATTCAAAATGTTTGAAGCTTCAAACTTCAATTATATGGTCTCGACTATATGATGTTTGAAGTTTTGAAACTTTGGTAATCAGATAGGTACCTATATATATATATATATATATATATATATATATATATATATATATATATGGGTCTACTTTGTTTCATTGAAAGCTCATTTCATTGAATTTGAATTCACCCTGACCAAAGCGCTGAAAGCTCAAATTACTGCAAACTAATTTCACCAAATCTCATTTCACTAAAGTGAAGTGCTGGCAGTGTGTACAGTACTGTAAGGCAAGCAACAGGTATATGCCCTTTTCCCACTGTAGTGCGATCCTGGAGTTAATATATATATATATATATATATATATATATATATATATATATATATATAGTTGGGTGGGTGGGGGGCACAGCCCCCCACCTAGTTTTGTTTTATATTATATTTGACCGAAAGCTTCAAAACAATACATTTTAAACCATAGTCATGCTTACTTACAACACCAATGACTAACTCTTTCCAGAAGACAATATATACCCAAACAAATTGACGGGCTATGCCCCCACACCCCCCAATGTAGGGGGCTGTGCCCCCCACCCCACTAACTACATATGCTAACTCCAGGATTGCACTACAGTGGGGAAAATGGCATATACCTTTACTTGCCTTACAGTACTCTACACAGTGCCAGTACTTCACTTCAGTGAAATGAGATTTGGGGAAATGAGTTTTCAGTAATTTGAGCTTTCAGCGATTTGGTCAGGGTGAATTGAAATTCAGTGAAATAAGCTTTCATTGAAACAAAGTAGACCCATATATCCATCCTCAACCCCTTTTTCCCCATTTTGCACATAGGGTTGGAATGTCACTTCAACAGTGACAATCATCTTGAGCCAAGGTTTACACCACTGGGTGGCTAACCTTGCCATGGTAATTCATCTGTACCATTAATTCGCACATGCATTGCACCTACGGCCAATTTAGAGCATCCATTCCACCTACTGCATGTCTTTGGAGAGTGTGTGTGTGTGTGTGTGTGTGTGTGTGTGTGTGTGTGTGTGTGTATACATACATATTTACGTGTATACTCATATTTACACAATCATTTTAATTAATTTTTAGACTTTATATACCAAAACTTGTTATTTCTGTATCAACTGCCACTCCTTTTCCATAACCATAATCTAGTTTTTTTTAGTATAAGTTACAGTACCCATTTTCTGTTAAACATAATTTCATTCATCCTTTCATTCCATATTACCCATATTACATAAAATGCTTTCTTATCTAAATCTATCTTTAAGTTTTTATCTACATTTTCATAATATCCATATTCAATCCTGTCTATTTTTATATCTTTATAATTTTTAATACTTTCAAAAACATTTTTTTCATACATAATTTACTCTACAATTTTTGTAACTCTCTCATATTTTCTGTTGTTTCTTCTTCCCCACAATATAAGAGTATTCTTTCATGTTTCTTTTTTATAAGGCATATTTGCCTTAACAGGTAATTTCTTTACTGCCAACCTCCACAAAAAAGTCTTCACATTCAACATTGTACTTAGACCACCTGCTTCTTTCTTTAATTGCTTTAATATTGGCTTCTGAGACATAGATTTACACAATAATATTTTTTCATGATATTATTATACCATGCCTTTCTGTCTTCAACTTCATCAAATTTAATTTCCCACATTCTTATCTTTTGTTGATAATTCTCCAGTTCATCATTTACGTATTCATTTGTTCTTTCTTATATTTCCCAAATTCCTTATACTTGTACTTCAATATAATTGTCATTCATTTCTCATTCTTTTCACTTAGCCATTCAGTACCTTATATAAGTTTAATGAAGCAGCATACACTGTTGGATTTAACTAACCCCCCATTTTTCTTATATATATATATATATATATATATATATATATATATATATATATATATATATATATTTAAAACACTTTGAACAGGAATTAGTCTTGATCCCCATATAAAAATGTATTTCTAATAGTTTTTCATATCCTCTATGAATCACGATAACACTAGACAAAAATGCTATTTTTGCTAATAAACTGAATTAATCAAATACACTTTTGACTTGTACACTAATCTATACATATTCCATAATATGCAAATATCTTTTATTTCCTTTATTAACTCCCATCCTTTTTTACAGGTTTCTTTATCAAAGTTTATCTCTAAATCAAGTATTTCTTTCATAGAAAATTGAATACCTGCTATGTCACTCAATATTTTCCTTTTTTTTTATTAAGTATCATAACTTATTTCAACCACTCTTTATTTTTAGTTGTTATAATAATATTATCTGCATAAGGCATCATAACTGGAATTTCAACCTCCATTTGAATTTTATAGCTTGGATTCTCCATTTTCTGATTTACCTCTCTAACTACTGTATTCATAACCAAAGCAAATAAATAGTGTTCATGGGACACCCTTGCTTTATACCATTATCCATATCAATTTCTTTACTTATCCATCCACTAATTAAAACATTTATTTATTATTCTTGTAGGCCGTTATGCACACTTACTTGCCCATATTATTAATATTATGCATATCCATTCTTTTCCACAAAATACCATGTTGTATAGAATTAAATGCTTTATTAATATCACTTACCATACGTTTTACATATTATTTCTTTCTGTTTATATCATCTATAATTCCTTTCACTATAATTAGTAATTCCTGATATCCCTTTCCTGTTATAGCATACATACTTTTCTGCATGATATACTGCTTCTTATTTTCAAATCTCTTTTGTATTATTTTCCTAAATATATTATAATTATTTAAAACTATTGGTCTCCAATTTTTTATATCATTTTCTCCCCTTTTCCATATAAATTGTAATATTCCGCTACTCAATTCCTTATATTTTAATCTGTCATTCAATCCTTTGTTAAATATATATATATATATATATATATATATATATATATATATATATATATATATAATAGATTTTCTGCCATCCTTCTACATTTTTATACATTTTAAACCCGATATTCTCTAAACCTGATACTGATTCTACATTTATTTTATTTATTTTACATTTGTTTACCGGGAAAGTCTGACTGGGATAACACCCATTTTTAATGGAGGTCAGGGGAGAAAAGCTCCACATATAGAGATTATACAAAATTTATACAAGAAATTATACAAAAAAATATACAAGACATACAGTATGCCACAAATGACATTCTATGCTATTATAGCTGACATTTGTATTATACAGTCATCTGATATAATTCCTTAATTGTAGTTTCTCAAAGTAGGCTGATGAAGGGCTTATGGGGTGAAATTGGATAGAAAAGGATGAAATTAGAGATTATCTAGACATGAGAGAGAGCATAGATTATGAAGTGGTTAGGGAAGAAGAAAAAGTATGACCAGAAACTGTTAAAACTAGTTAATTTCCGTGTTTAAATACCTTTTCTAATTCATGTAACATAATGTCTTTTCCAGGTTATCTTTATTTTGCTCAAATAATTTTTAACTTCCTATTCCTTTATTTTGTGTCTTTTTACTAAACATTTCTTCTACATAACTTACAATGTCCATAATTTGTTGCTGACATTTCTTTTCATTACCTTATTTGTCTTTCATTTCTCTTATTGAACTACTGTCCCCTTTTACTATTTTACTTAAGTAAGGTAAAACGTCTTTTTTCTCCTTTGTAAAATTACCTTTGTTTATATAATAGTTCTCTGATTCTCCTATAATTTTTCATTTAATCTTTTTCTTCTTGTAATATTCTCGATTATTATTTTCTAAATTATTTATTGCCTCTCTATATATTTTAACACATTTCTGTGTTTTTATTTTTCTTTCTTTCTTTCTTTCTTTCTTTCTTTCTTTCTTTTTCCAAAATAAGTAACTATTTCTATGTTTTCTTTTAAAAACAATCTGCCATTCCAACAAATTGATGTAACATAGTCTCATATTAATATGATCCTTCTGTGAAGTCCCCACTCTGGACCAGCAGTCAAGGAGCCTGAATCCTCACCACTGGCACTAGAAAGGGACGTTCACTTGGAACAAAAATGGATACACCCAGTATTTTCAGATGCAACTCTGTGCATCAAGCACAATTTTCCTTAAGAGCACACAGGGAATGCACTCAGTCTGTGGGCTGGATTTCTCTGTCTGTCTTCCTCCAGGTCCCCAATAGACTCCCCAGCTATAGGTTTGCAACTTCACCTGAGTGTCCAAGCCATGTCATCCAGCACCCTTTCTGTGAAACCAGTGCTTCATGTCCCTGCTCCAAGTAGCTGACACACACACACTTTGAGATTTGATTTTCACACCCATGCACACACCTGGGAAATGCTGACACAGATTTACTAGCTATGTCCCCTTCTACCCAAACTATAAGGTAGTTACACTGCCACTAGACACCCCAAAGCCAGCTACTGTAAGGATCTTGCAAGGGTACCCATTTATACTGTGTGAAATTAATATTAATACAAATGGTAATATTAACCAAACAGCCAGGCTTTCATGAGTGGCTGCAGTGTCACCAATAGATATAAGTACTCTCAAAGGTTAAAATATTCTCTAAAAGACCAGCCACAATGAAAAGTTTAAATATATTTAACAATAATAGTAAAAGAACATGAAAATACTAAATATCTATGTACAATAAACACCAGAGTTTCAATCACATGAAATATTAAAAATAACACAGGTGGACAGGTTCACACAATTAAAAAAACACTTCTTAACAAGTCTCACTATATTTTCCTGACTGATCTAGAGAATTATTATTCCCTGGTTACATAGTAGAACACGGCAAGATGAAATAGGTGAGAGGTCCTTCTTTGTCGGGTTACAAAAACAGAGTGACATGAGCCTTCAGTGTCACATAGTATTAAAATATTTTTTTCTTAGATTACAGAATGACATCTCATACATTTGGTCATTTTGACTTCTGGTTCCCATGCAACCCCCCTTGGCTAGAAACTGTCAGGAATTAGCACATAGGTGTCAATAAGACACGCACACAGATCCTGACTAAGATCTGCTGCAGCTCCTGGAAGTCAAAAAAACAAAAAATACTTCCACTCTTCCTACAGGAGCTAATAAACCATACTTCTTTCAGACATCATTCAAAACTATGAGATAACATATTTATGGCTGAGGCCCAGTAATTTAATTTCTTACTGTTTTCCAAAGTCAGGTGGATTGAGATTAACCTCTTCTCTTCCAGTATCCTCTGTTAAAAACATATATATTTAAACAGTTACAATAATGGATGTACATTTCTTTTTCTGTCTGCAGGGCACACTGTTGGTACATTTTTAACAAAAGCATCTTTACAAATACATTTTCAACACAAAGATCTGTACAAATCAGTTTGATCTACAAATGACATATAATTATTTACAAAATTCCAGCTAGCTGTGCTGATATATATTACACATCCATTGCCCTACTTCTCCTGGCATAGCTGTCAATTCTCACATCACGTCTTCCATAATTGCATAATAATTTTCTTTCCTTTTACATTCTCCTTTTTCATTCTATTCCTTCTCTTTTATTGTTTATCTTTTCCTAGCTTTATATACTCATTATACTATATTTCTACTCATATTGCCAAATGATTTGAAAAAAACTGTCATAATAGTTTTTTCTTCCTTTTCATGAATTTCCTCTGATACCAAAAACTATATATTTCAGTTACCTTTCCTGTACATCCCTGTTTTTGTTTCATATAACTAATTTTCTGAATTTTGTTATATCCATCATCTTTTTTTACACCTTTTTCTCTTTTCTATTTATTTCCCATTAATTCACAATTGAAATCTCCTGTAGCTATTATATCCGGGTTAACAAAAACATAATCCAATATTTTTTTAAATAAATTCTCTCTATCTTTAATAGTTACATATGCATATTTAGCAATAATTCTGTACACTTTTTCTTGCCTTCCTAGTTGTTCTTCCCATTTTTACTAATATAACATCCAAAAATTTTCTACCATTCTACACTGAATTCCTATTCCTGAACACTATTCATTACCTATGTTCCATAGTATTTCACCATCCCATGTTTTTATGTCTGTAGTCTTGCTTCCTGTGTCAAAATCCTTATGTCTTCCTAAATAATTATATTAACATCACATTTGTTGCACCATTCTAAAATTGCTATTCTTCTAATAGGATTTTATATACTGTTAACATTCACAGAAAGAAGTCATATATTATTAATTTCTCTGTTTCTTAGTTTAAGAGATATCATCCTGTACTAATTCCTTAGAAGAAGGGCATAACTTTTCTACCAATAGAGGTCTTTCTTCCTATTACCATTTAGCGACTTATATCTTCTTTATCACTAACTTCCGATTCTATCTCAAATTCTACTCCTTTATTATCTTTCTCAGTGCATCCATTATTTTCTAAGGTTTCATCTGTTTCTGTCTCTTCAATCCTTTCTTTATCTTTCTGTTTACCTTGATTTGTGGCACTTAGCTCATCTTCTTTCTTTATAGTCCATCCATAAATGCCACTTTCTTTACATTTAGAACATTCGAGTTCACGTTTTTTTGATTCATGCCGTATTTTACCACACATAAAACATTTCTTCTTGCCACAACTATTAATTAAACATCATTTCCTTTCCACAAAATTAACAAGTCCTTTGGCTGTTCCCAGTATTTCACCACACCCGTGTTACTGTCAACATTTATAACACTTGGAATATGTAGAGTTTTATCCATTTCCATTTTCAGAATAATATTACAGTCCCATGAACCCCTATTGTCATAAATGTTTGCAATGTCTATTATTTCTTTGCATACATTTTTTAAATATTCTTTTAAAGCCCGTCTTTCCACTTATATTCCAAAATGTATATGTACTTTCTTCTTAGTCTGTCAAAAAGATGCCCTTATTATATGTTTGTTCCAAGGATTGTCATTCTTTTTTCATTTTCACACAAAAATCTCTCCATGGCTTGCACAGTCTCAAAAAATGCCACAAAATATCTCTATTTTATTTACATAAATGCTCATACCTTTTGTACTTTTGTTGCCAATGGGAGAATTATGTTATCCCATACCTCATATGTGTTCGGTTCCTTTTCCTTTTTACTCTGTATTCTTACCACAAACTTTCTTTTTCTGCTGTCTTTTTCTCTTTTTGTCTCTCATTCCTTTCCCTGTCTCTTGCTACAGTCTCTGCATATATCCTCTTCCCTCTGTTTCCCTTTGACTTTTCCTTTCCATCTCCCTCGTTTATTTTCTCTGTTATATCACCCCAAGAAACCTCATTCTCATGCTCACTCTGATTTATTAAATCATGCAGTATCTCATTCCACAACCCTCCTGGCTGGAGGGTTGTAACCATACACTCCTTTATGACTGTCTCCTCAGCTTGCTCAAACAATCTCCTCTGGAATACCTCCTCTGAATCTTCCATCACAATGCCACATACTGCCTCTGAGCTGCCATTCCCCTCCACTTCCTGCTGCTGTTACAAGTCACATATTGTCCTACCAGCTGCCTCCGCACTAGGAGTGGGACATATACAACAGCAACATGAATACAGATCACGAGTAGGGGAAGTTCCCCAATATCATAGGCAAATTTCCCCCTAGTAGTACAAATACCACCTTGGTCTCTCCTGAAAAGAAGCTATTAGCCTAGTGGGACAACCCTGGTCAACAAAGAATAAATAAATACTCACTTGTAAGGAAAGCAGTCTCAAACCTGCAGTTCAAACTTCTATTTGGTCTCATCCCACTCTGTTATCTTTCTGTCTGTCTGTCTCTCTCTCTCTCTCTGTCTTTCTCTCTATATATAGTTATATGGTCACACTAATTTTGTTCTTTTGCTAATTTTCTCCAGTAAATTCCATCTCCATCTTGGCTATTTTCTATACATTTGTTTACAGTCATCCCTGTTGGCAAAATCTCCTTTCTTCATTCCCTTGTTGGCTAAATTCTTAGAATACTTTCTGCTACTTTATGAAATATAATATTGTGTATCATTGTTTTATTCTCTTTAAGGACCTGCATCTAAAATCCTACTGTCTCCTTATTTCTCAAACTATCCCTTATTTTATCATCATCTCTTCCCAGTTTGATTTTGCATATGTTATGTATATGAGCCTTAAATGTCCAGCTCTAATGTAAGCTTCAAATCAGGCAATCCTAAACAGCCTTCTTCTGTGGGGAGAATCAACTTATCCCATTTAACTCTTGCCCTCTTTCCCTTCCATAAGTTCCTTCAGCTCATTATTAACTATTGTCGACAACTGGTTGATAAGAAATATACCTCACCATTTGTAAAAATAAAAGCACTAAAAGGATTTTTACTGCTTGTATCTTACTATCCACACCTATAATCAAGACCTCAGTTTTTTATTATTGTTGTAGTCTTTCCCATATATGCTTAGCTGCCATTGTCATATTTCCTTATCTAGATAACTGCCTCAGTCACATCACCAGGCTACTCTCTACATCTCCACTTTGCAACTATTATACTCTGTGTAGACTACAGGAATTATCATTTACTTTACCAAGTCCTCCCTCAAACAATCTCCAGCACTAGTAGCTACACTAGAGTCAGTGCAGGTGAAAGTTTTTCTTGCCAAAGAGATGGCACAGGAAATCCTTGCATTTTCAGAAACAATCCACAGTTACAGCAAGACCATTTTTGAAAACCTTGGTTTACATGTTTTCACATATACTTGTAGTACCCCATGCCAAATGTAATATGAGAACTCCTCACTGGGCACTCAAGAATTCTTGGCAGCTTAGTTCTTAGAATACTTTCTGCTCCTTTATGAATTTAATATTCTTTGTAGCTATTATTATTCTCCTTAGAGGTCTGCATCCAAAATCTCACTCTCTCTTTATTTCCTGAATGAATTTTTCCTCTGCTTCATCATCATCCCTTTCCACTTTGTATTGAAGCTGTCTGATTGTGTTATGTATAGGAGTCTTAAATGTGTAGCTCTGAAATATCCATTCATATCGGGTAATCCTAAACCACCTTGTTCTATTGGAGGGATCAAATTATCACACTTTCTCCTCAAAGACAAAAGGCTTCAATTCTTTATTAATTACTGTCTACAACTTTTCCTCTGGTTGATAAAAATATGCCTGACCTGTATATACAAAGGCGAAAGGAGATTCTGTCAGTAGGGATGACTGTAATTAGGGTTACAGAGAATAGAGAAGAGGGGGATGGAATTTTCTGGAGAAAACTGACAAAGGAACCAAGGTATTGGGAGCAAATAACTAGAGAGGGAAGGTAATAGAATGGGAAGACACTTGAACTGCAGGCTAGGGACTACCTTCTCTATAAGGGATTGATATAGTATAGACAAAGAGAAAGGGATAGGGGAATCCTGAGTGAAAGACATGCTGTGGTAGAGTTTTTAGTTGAATCTAGAACAAAAGCTGCTGTTAAAAATGGATACTTAATAGGGCATTTAAAATACTGAACAATAACTACAGGAATCAACCAGAGGAGGTTAGAAAAGATTAAGAAGAGAGCCTGGATAAGCAATTCAAAAGGAAACAAAGGTAAGACATATGTATTGCTCCCAAATTTGCAACAAAGTCTAGAAGATTTGGGATTTTTGTTTGTAAGTATTTGCAAAGGCATTTGTATACCCCAAGCAGACTCCAAAGAATTTTTCCTTGGGTAGATGGCAAATGCTGGAGGTGTGATGGGGAAGAAAGAGGTAACTGGGAACACATGATGTTATGTAGTCCTATCTCATC
Organism: Protopterus annectens; assembly: GCF_019279795.1. Taxonomy (NCBI): domain Eukaryota; kingdom Metazoa; phylum Chordata; order Ceratodontiformes; family Protopteridae; genus Protopterus; species Protopterus annectens. The sequence goes on along the minus strand of NC_056744.1, from coordinate 1,458,388,543 downwards.
TACATTCTTACCCGTGGGTTTGGAGCCTAATATCAGCTCCGAATCAGCCGATTTTACTAGCTCAAAGTCTCTCATTGGCTGGGCTAAGTGGGTATCCCATGGTGCACTGCTCCATATCCCAGATCTCGTTTGCCGCTCGTGTAGCTAGGACATGGTCTCACTTGGCTGTGGCTAAGTACCTTCTTTTCTTGATTTAAGAGAAGTTTGATTCAATCAAAAGCTATTTTCATAGCTATTGTTTAAAGCTATTTATGTCTGGTGTGTTAGGCTTGGTTATTGTGAATTTTTGTGAGTTTTTTGTGTGGTATCCCTCTTACTGTTCCCCGGGCTAGGCCCGTTTCAGTTAGAGGGCCTAGTTCTCCTCTGTTTCCTTCTGTGTTTACCAAACCGTTTAAATTAGAGGTTTTGGCTACCCTCTCCTTTTGTTCCTTTGTTGAAATTGTGCTCGAGTTGTGTGCAGTTTGATCGTGGCTTTAGTGTTGATTACCTCAGTGTCGTTCCCGCCTTTTAGAGTGAACGCCTGTTCTTGTATTGACTTGGTTTTTTGTGTTGTGGGCGCAACAGTTAAAATGTCTAAGGATATGAAGAAGCATAAACCTTCAGGATTTAAGAAGTGTTTAAAATGCTGATACAAAATGTCCATAACCGATGGACATTCCATTTGTGTCTACTGCTTAGGAGCCATCCATCTGCAGGAATCTTGCAGCTTTTGTCATGTGTTCAGCCCTAGAGTTCTCCAAGAGAGAAAGAATAAACTAATCTTAAAGGGACTTTTGAAACCCTCTTTTGAAGAGGATATGGATTCGGCTTCCAGTGGCAAGTCTAAATCTGGCAAGTCAAAAAAGAGATCTCCGGCTCCGTCAGCTTCATTGGAGCCTCCGGAGGAAATGACTAAAACTGCAATGACCTCCTCAACTCCACTGTCCTCGGGGCCACAGGAAGGATCAATATCTATGGAACCGGCGTTGGCTCCAATTGTATTGGAACCTCCTTGGAGCCGATCACCTAGTGTCAAACCTACTTCTCCTGAAAGGAGATCGCATTCTCCATCCTTGTCCTCCAAATCCTCCAGGACCCTTTCGGTTGTGGATAAGGTGGTTCAGAAGCTCCTCCAGTCACCGGTTTTGGCAAAATTGTTTTCTCTCCGACCCAGTCGGCTCCGGAGCCTGTCCCGACACCTTCTTATTTAATTCCTCCTCCGAGTGCATCTCTGTCTTCGGAGCCGGAGTGTTCCGTGCCGCGTGATGTTTCTAGGCCGATTACGATGCCCCATTCGGCTCCATCAGTACCGACATTGGCTCAGACCCCGTCGGCTCCGTCATCGGGGTTCGAGACTCGGGACTCTTCGGTCGGGCCCGAGGTGGACATCTCGGCACTTATTTCAGTTCCGAGTCTCCCTCTCGGTGCTTTGGCTTGGGGAACTCTGATTCCTGTCATGGCCTCGGAGACTGGTCGCTCCTCAGACTCAGGAGGGCCGGCCTTCGAGGCTATGCGGACCGCGCTGGCCAGGTCATCAGCTACATCAGGCGGGTCGGTCACTCTGTCCCCCACCACTCCGGTGAGAGCTTCTGTTCACCACCCATCCATGGACAGCAGAGCACCAGAGCCTAGGGATACCCCCACAAGTGGTCCCCAGATTTCTGAGGGTCCCTCAGAGTCGGTGCCTGAGGAGCTCCCCAGAAAGAAAACATGCAAAAGGAAGCACATAGACTCCCAAGATGAGTCCCTCACCTCTGATACTGACCTTGAGGAATCGGAGGGGTCCCCCAAGTCATCCTCTGATGATGTTTTCTTCTCCGATATCCTGGAGATACTGAAACAAAGAGGTGACTGGCCTTCCAAAGCCCCTTCCAAGGAGGAGTCAGTATTCCTTAAGGCTTTCGGTGCTCAACCCTCTGCCTCCTGGGTGTCTCCACCCTTCTACGAACTCCTTGACCTGATTTGTCAAAGAGTGTGGGAGAATCCTGATTCCATGGAGCCCGTGCCCAGGTGTCCCAACAAATTTCTTTCTGCCCCCCCAGGGCAAAGAGTTTCTGTCTAAAGGTGTCCCTGTAGATGCCATGGTGGTGGCGGCAGCCACCAAGAAGGAAGTAGCAGAGTCTTCCTCATCCGTCCATCCTCCTAAGAAGGAGTCTAGGATCATGGACCGGTACGGGAAGCGTACCCTCTCATCAGCGACATTTACATTGCGGTCGCTGAATTACTTGTCTCATTTCACTCGGCTCCAGAGAGATCTCCTCCAAGAGTTAGGAGATACTCTTACGAGTAACATTCCTGAGGTGGTGGCTCAGTCGGTTAACGCCCAGGTTTCTACCCTCAACTCCATTGTCAACTCATCCATGCGGCTCATTTCGTATGCAGCCGAGGGAGCGACTAGGGCAGCAAGCTCAGGGGTCGCCCTTAGGAGGCAAGCCTGGCTGCGCCTGTGTCACTTTGCGGAGGCCTTCAAGTCTTCCTTCACTGACGCCCCCTTTGATGGTTCCTCCTTGTTTGGGACCAAAGTGAAAGACACCCTCACCAGGTGTGAGCAAGAGGGAAAGACCCTGTCTGCCGTAGGGGTCCATTTTTCCCTTCCTTCTAGGCCTTATCCCAAGGCCCAGCAGGGGGGAAGATGTGGTTCAAGAAATCACAGAGGTTTTTTCCTGCCGCACAAGGTGAACCCCCCACCAGAGGCAGGGGAGGGGGGGTTATTCAGGGAGACGTCGCCCCAGAGGCAGAGGGGGCCCTCGCAATTCGGGAGACCATGACTCCTTCCGTGGTTCTCCATACTTTCATTCCTGAGGATGTGCCTGACTGCGCTTATCTGGAGCCAGTCGGGGGTCGAATTTCCTTATATCCGGAAGCCTGGGAAAGAATTACCCAGGACTGTTGGGTATTACGGATAATTTCCAGAGGTTACCTCATTCCATTCTCTTCAGTACCCCTGCCAATCAGAAAGATCCCAGACGTACCACCCAGTCAAAGGGATCAAGCAGCCTCAGAGGTCTCACAGCTGCTAGAAAAAGGAGCTATCCAACGTGTCCCCTCAGACCAAATCGGATTAGGGACTTACTCAAGATTCTTTTTGGTGCCGAAAAGAACATGGGACCTGAGACCCATACTAGATCTCAGCCAACTCAACAATCATGTACACAAGTCCAAGTTCCATATGGTCACACTACAATCCATTCTCCCATTGTTGGGAGAGGAGGTATGGATGTGCTCCATCGACCTCAAGGATGCTTACTACCATGTCAAAATGGACAGAGCATCCAGGAGTCACCTACGCTTCTGGCTGGGAGCCAGTCACTTCCAGTTTCGAGCCCTGCCCTTTGGTCTCACCACAGCCCCCAGGGATGTATGGCGGTGGTGATGGCTCACTTGAGACGTCAGGGATTCCAGGTGTTTCCATACCTGGACGACTGGCTCCTTTCCGCCCCCACCAGGCATCAACTAGTTCAAACCAGGGACGCTACCATCAATCTATGTCACCAGTTGGGCATAGCAATAAATTGGGAAAAATCTGCCTTATTGCCCTCACAGCATGTCATCGTTATAGGAGCAGATTTAGACACCATTCGAATGCGAGTATTTTTACCACAAGAAAGGATCACAGTATTACAACAACAAATACACATGCTGATGCCCCTGAGACAAGCAAAGGCAAGACTGGTTCTCCAACTCCTAGGGACCATGGCAGCAACTATCATGTTGGTCCCTCTAGCGAGATTACACATGAGACTTCTTCAATGGCTCCTCTTTGTTCGATGGTCTCTCCAAAGACTCCCACTATCTCATCCCATCTTACTTATGGACAGGTGCAAGCAGGACCTCCATTGGTGGCTGTACACCAACAATGTGAACGGGGGAAAGCCCTTCATTCCACCTGTCCCTATTGCCACGGTGACCACGGACACCTCCCAGATGGGGTGGGGGGGGGGGACATTATCTTGGCAGGACAGTCCAAGGCATGTGGCAAGAACACGAGATACATTTGCATATAAACGTCCTGGAGATGAGAGCAGTGCTTCTTGCGTTGCAGGCACTTCAGAAGGTTCTCCCTCTAGGGACAATTACTTTACACTCAGACAACATGTCAGTAGTGTGGTATCTCAACAAGCAAGGGGGAACCCGGTCTTACCCTCTGTGCAGAGAAGCTATGCGAGTGTGGCATTGGGCAGTAGCTTCCCAATGGTTTCTGGTGGCAACGCACATTCCGGGGAAGTCCAACATAATAGCGGACAGGCTAAGCAGAGCTATCCTGATGCCTTACGAGTGGTCCCTGAATTGCCTGGTTGCAGAGCGAATCTTCAGCATATGGGGTCAGCCTTGCTGCGACCTTTTTGCCAGCCCTCTCAATGCAAAATGCAGCAACTACTTCACGCTGATCCCCCCACAGGGGGAATCACCCAGGGATGCTCTGGTTCACGATTGGCCCTCCGGTCTGCTTTATGCTTTCCCTCCGTTTCCCCTGCTGTCAAGGGTGATTCAGAAAGCGCAATCCTTGGGAAGCAGAATGATTCTGATTGCTCCACATTGGCCTCATCAAGTGTGGTTCCCCTTTCTTCACCCGTACATTGTGGACACTTTTTGGATTCTGGACCCTCAACCAGATTTACTGACACACATGTCGGGACAGTTCCACCTCCCTCTGATGACCCTCTGGTTGACAGCCTGGCTACTCCACTTCCATCATTAGTCAGACAGCATAATTTTTCACCGGAAGTGTTCCATATGTTATCGTCCTCTCATATACCATCCACTAGAAAGATTTATTCTAGTAAATGGAAAAGGTTCTCTATCTAGGCACATACTAGAGGCATTGATCCTTACAAAGCTCTAATAGATTCAGTTCTGGAGTTCTTGTCTATGCTTTTCTATCAGGGGTCTGCATCAGCCACCATCAAAGTTCATCTGGCGGCAATATCTAATTTCCACGTAGCGAATGAACCTAGTCTCATGGCTCAGAGACTATGCAAACCATTTCTTAAAGGTACTCTGTTGCTTCCCCCCCCCCAGTGTCCGAACCTATCATGCCCTGGGATCTCAATTTTGTTCTACAAGCCCTTACTTTACCACCATTTGAGCCTGCAGCTACCTGTGAATTAAAATTCTCGACATGGAAAACAGCATTCTTAACAGCAGTCACTTCAGCAAGGCGGGTTTCGGAAATTCAAGCCCTCTCCATCAAACCCCCATATTTAATCTTCCATAAAGATAGGGTCTCTCTTAGACCAAACCCCTCATTCCTTCCTAAGGTGGCTTCCGTTTCTAACACGAATCAGTCCATTGAGTTGCCTGTTTTCTTTCCCCACTTTTCTTACAAGGCAGAATTTAGATTTCACCAATTGGATGTACATAGACAGTTACACTTCTATCTACACCGGACAAAAGATATCCGGAAATCTGACCAACTCTGTCTCATTTTCGGAAAACCGAATGGGTTCTCCGGTATCCAAGGTCATGCTGTCTAGATGGATAGCCAGTTGTATCTCTTTCATCTATCAAGCAGGAGGTGAAAATCTGCCATTTCCAGTCAAGGCACATTCTACTCGGGCTGTTTCTACGTCCACAGTCTATCGAGCTAGATTGTCAATGGATGATATATGTGCTGCAACTACTTGGGCTTCTCCTCACACTTTTGTTTCTCATTACAAATTGGACATGGTATCCAGGGGCAGGTCTTCCTTTGGCTCCACAGTTCTCAGGAGTATTTTCCTATGAGCCACCCAGGATTTAGGTGCTAGGGACGCTGTCCCACGGGTAAGAATGTAGGCGAGATAGGACTACATAGCATCAAGAAGTTATGTACTCACCATAACGTTCGATGTATGTAGTCCATCTCGCCTCACATTCTTACTTACCCTCCCACCTTCCCCCTTCCTGGAGGATTTGGAGGTTAGGTTGTCATCTACAGAGTCCCCTTGATTAGCTTATTCTTTCTATGGATGTGATGTGTGTATGGTGTACAGATAATTTTCACAGCAAACTAGATCTGGGGATATGGAGCAGTGCACTATGGGATACCCACTTAGCCCAGCCAATGAGAGGCTTCGAGCTAGTAAAATCGGCCGAGTTAGAGCCGATATTCGGCTCCGAACCCACGGCTAAGAATGTGAGGCGAGATGGACTACATACCTTGAACTTTGTGGTGAGTACATAACTTCTTGATGTTAAGTTGTCAATCTCGCCTTCATTCTTGCTTGATGGGTTCGGAGCCGATCCTCGGCTCCGACTCGGCACTTTGCTAAGCTCGAGAGTCACTTTTACCAGCTCGAGGCAGCCCCATATCCCATGATGCAAGGCGGTAAGTACCCAGATCTCGTTTGCCGCTTCGCTGATGAGGTCCTCCTTTTGCCAGCTCCTGGTAAGTGTTTTATATTAAACTATCTTAGCCCCTTTTTTCACTTCAAACTTTATTTTAACGTTTTTAGTTTATATTAAGCCCCTTTCTGACTAAAATTTCCCTTCCTCCTTAATTTTTTTAGTCAGGCCTTCTCCCCTCCCATCCCCCCCTTGTCAGGGTGTGTGTGTGTGTGTGTGTGTGTGTGTGTGTGTGTGTGTGTGTGTGAGAGGTTAGTTTCTCTAACACTTTTGGGATAACTTATTATCTTTGGGACTGTGTTGTGTGTGTGTTTTTACAACTATGTCCAAAGAAAGGGTCTCAGGCTTTAAGAAGTGCGACTCGTGCTGTCAGAAGATGTCTCTGACAGACAGTCACACTTCTTGCTTATACTGCCTGGGACCTCTCCACCTGAAGGACTCCTGTGCGATTTGTCATTCCTTTAGCCAGAGAGTCCTGCAGGAGAGTAGAAATAAATTGATTTTAAGGGGTCTTCTTAAGCCGGAGGGCTCTCCGGCTAAGTTGGCTCCGACCAAGACTTCAAAGTCTTCCAAGGCCCAGGCTTCTGTGTCCAAGCCTGCGGCCTCGGTTCCGACTCTTTCTGAGTCGAGATCGGCTCCGGCTGGAGCCGATCCTGGGTTGCATAAACCTTCGGCACCGATGGCTATCGGTGCCGATTCTGGTTCAGTCACATCGGTGTCGGCTCCGACTGGCTCCGACCACCATGTGGCTCAGGCTTCGGTGTCGGCGCTGACCGGCTCCGACACCGTTACTTTTATGTCTGTATCGGCTCCGGCTGGAGCCGATGCATCGAGACCTTCTGTCGGTGCTGAAAAGTCCTCGGCTCCGACTGTTTCTATGGTTTCGTCGGCTCCGATGGTTCCTTCGAGGAAGAGGTCCAGGTCCCCTTCCTTGGAGCTGATACTCTCGGCTCCGGCCTCACCTCTCCTCTCGGAACAGAGCCATCGGAGCTGATCATCTAGGTCATCCAGGCTTTCTGACCATGATTTAGAGAGGGTGGTCAGTAGATTATTGAAATCACAGGCACTAGCCCAGATGCTACATAGTCCGTCTCAACAGACGACTATTAGTCCACACCCTATTGTAGTTCCTCCTTCGACTCTACCTCAGAGTTTGGAGCTGGAGTCTTCGGGAATAGTTTCTGCTTATGGCTGAGGGGCGGATACCTCCCCCTTCTGCTCCCTCAGCATCCACTCTTATCTCCTCTTTGAGACCTTCCTTAGAGGGATTCGGTGGTCAGGCTTCCCTGGTCTCCTCTGAGGGGGTGAGTGGCATCGGACCCTTGTCCGACCCCACTCTTCCCCTTGGAGCCTCGGCCTTGGTGAGCTCGGCTCCGACATCTGCCTCGGAGCCTTTCTTTTCGGTGGGCCCTGGAGTTCTGGTTTCCTCGGAACGGGTTCTCTCGGACCTCCCGGGGGGGGGGGGGCCTTTGAGGTGATGAAGAGTGTGCTGGCCTCTGGACTCAGCCAGCAGTCTGTTCCCTTAGCTCCTCCCTCTACGGTGCCTGTCGATATCTCTGCCATCTCTCTTGCTCCCGGACCCAGAGATCCTCCGCCTCAGGTTTCCCCACTGGGAAGGACCCCCTCTTCCGAGGATTCTCCTGATCAGTCAGGAGATCCTCTGCGCAAGAGGATTTGTAAGAGGAAGCACTTAGACTCCCCTGAGTCTATCACGTCAGATACCGACTTAGATGAGTCGGAGGGATCCCCAAGATCCCCCTCTGAGGATGTCTCCTTTTCAGACATCCTAGAACTCCTAAAACAGAGGGGAAACTGGCCCTCCAATAATCCCTCTGAGGATGAGTCGGTATACCTAGAGGCGTTTGGATCTCGGCCCTCCACCTCCTGGGTGTCTCCGCCTTTTGACCCCCTTATGGAGGTTATTGCTCGAAAGGCTTGGGCTGCTCCTGACTCTGTAGAGCCAGTTCCTAGGAGGCTGTCTAAATTTATTACTGCCCCTTCGGATAAGCAATTCCTTATGAAAGACCAAGTAGCAACAATTCCCAAAACAGGGCAAACAGCAAAAAAGTGGAAAAACACGACCACTGCTTCAAGACACCAGCAAACCACACCAAGCCTTGGAAGTATATCCTTTAATACACCGACTAAGCGCTTTCACCAAATAATTGGCTTCCTCAGAGTCAGTGTTACAAAGAAAACACAAACTTTTTATGCTTTGATCATAGTGACATCACATCCTCAATCAATTAATTAAATCCAATTAAACAATTATAACTAATAATTATTGTTGTTAAAACCACTCATTCTTAACAATGAATCTATCTTACACATAAATATACAAATAATTAAAATGACTTTATACACATAATTTTAAAAACATTTTAACATTTTAACTTAAAAAATATGTACAAATAATCCTTAATGTACATCCCCATTTTTTTGAAAACACATAAACCAACTATATAATACTAGCCTTGAATTTCAAAACTGATTTTAAAGAAATATAATCATTAATACCCGGCTGCTTCGTGGCATTTAATCTCAACTGCCACTTTGTTTCTAATAAAGCTACTCTATTGTTAATATCCCCTCCCTGTTCTAAAAATACTCTATCAATGATAAAAAATATAAACTTCTTAAACTCCTTACAGCTCGCACTATGGATATATAATGCGTTGTGTGAGTCCTTATTCTTAATTGCTCTCACATGTTCAGTAATCCTTTCACGTAATTTACGAGTGGTCATACCTATGTAGAATGCTTCGCAGGTTATACAAGAGGCCACATATACCAAATTCTTGGTGTTACAATTACATTTCCCTGGGCAAGATAAAGTCTGCCCCCACCCTTTTACACACACATATGATCCTTCTGCTATATACCTGCAACATCTACAACAACCACATTTAGACATCCTAGATGTCCTATTCCTAGCCTCCCATTCTAAGATGCTTTTCAAGTTGTCACCTTTACTATAAACTATTCTGGGACTTAGTCCTACTATCTCCTTTGTAGTATTACTTAAACAATAATCCCACATCCTGTGTAACACTTCTACAATTTCAGCACTTCTTTCATTAAATTTTAAAATAAAACATGCTCCAAATGAAGTTGATACATTGGATACTTCCTGATTATTCGCCCTATCATTCACCCCACGCAAAATAGGTGAATATAATGAACTTCTCTTTTTACACACGTCTCTTTTTAACTTCAATAACAACTTAAGCGGGTACCCCCTATCCGTGAACATACCAATCAATTTAAACATTTCCTGTTTGAACAAACATTCATCACTCACTAACCTAGATAATCGCACCATCTGTCCCTTGGCCACGCCCTTCCTCTGATGGTATGGGTGACAGCTTTTGAAGTGCAACAGTGAGTTAGAATAACTTTCTTTTCTATATATAGTACTAGATAAACCTACTTCACTCTTAAAGATTGCTATATCCAAAAAATTAATACTATCCTTCTTCCACTCAAAGGTAAATTTCAAAAAACTGGTGGTATTATTTAAATATTCAATGAACTCAACTGCTTGAGCTTCATCACCTTTCCATAAAATGAGTAAATCATCCAGAAACCTATTATATAGAATAATATTCTCCATAAATCTAGTTGGGAAAACAAACATTCTTTCCCATGCTAAGAGAACCATGTTCGCAAAGATAGGGGCGCACCTAGCGCCCATTGCAACGCCAGAGCGTTGCTGAAACATCTCTCCTTCAAATTTAATGAAATTATTCAAGAGAACCATCTCCATTAACTCACAAATTAAATTAATCCTGCTCTTATCTATATTGCTGCTCATTATTAAACTCTCACAAAACATATCCAGACCCTCCTTGTGAGGGATGGTGGAAAACAGATTCACTACATCTATGGTTAAAAAACTATATAAGCCATAATCTTCCTTAACATCTCTCAATCTTTCAAGACAATGCCATGAATCTCTTAGTACATGAGGATCCTCATCCAACACCCTCTTACACATAAAGTCAACAAAGGAGGCCAAGGGTTCAGTTTTTGAACCCTTCGCTGCTACAATAGGTCTAAACTGTAAGTTAACCACACCTTTGTGAACCTTGGGGATCCCGAAGATACAAGGCATGACAGGATTTTTGACCATCAAGTAGTCATATTCAACTTCTGTAATCATACCTTGAAAAAGGGCATCCATAAGATACAATTCAATCCTTTTGTAAGCAATATTAATTTCATTTCTCGATACCCTTTTATATGTTCCTTTGTCTTCTAAGATAAACATCATAGATGCAATATAATCTATCTTGCTCATCAAAACCATCCCCCCACCCTTGTCTGGTTTCATATACCTAATACAGTTAGAATTCCTTAACTCTTTTAACAATAGCCTTTCTTGTGCTGTTAAATTGTCAGTCAGAATGTACCTAGCACTACATATTCTCCTAAACTCAAAATCTAATAGTTTTTCAAGAGCAGCCACTTCACTAAATGGTGGGGGAATAAAAGTACTTTTCCTTGTAAGTGTCTTACACCCTAGTGCTTCAATATTCATTTCTATACTGTGATTGTTATGAAAATACATCTCCAAATTTAATTTCCTTACAATTTCAAATTAATCAACAAATGAGCTATATCGAGTTTGAAACTTGGTACAAAGTTAATCCCCTTAGTGAATAATTCAAAATATACATCACTAATTTCCTTGTCAGTATAATTATAAATAAAAAAATCACATTTCTGTATAGTTTGACAAGTCAGGCCTAACTCAGCACCAGAGGAATCACTGTCACAAACATTCTGAGTAGGAACCTCAAGTAAAACGTTGTTTAAATCATCCAGTACAACAACCTGCTCATAGCCCATGTTAGAGCCAACTGGACCCACACTGGAAAATTCAACCATAGTGTTGACTTGTGAAGCTTCAAAATCATTTCCATTTGCTTTTAAACAAACATTTTCACATCCAACAACAGTAGTACCCCCCAATCTTCCCACATTGTCAAAACACATTTCATGCACAGGAGAATTAAAAGCAAGAACAGGCAAATCGTGTACAAACATAATTGTATCAACTGTCCGGTCATGTCCAGGGTCAAACCTGCAATGGGCAGAATCGCTCTCAGTCAATACACTCTGTGATATTGTTCTCTCCCCCAATCCCGGTACTGTTTGTCCATTAATACTGTCTTTTGTGCCTTGCTTAATAGCCTCTTGGACCTCCGCGGCCCCATGGGTGGATCCAAAAAATCCACATCTTCAAAAACTTGATCGGGTGTTTCCCTGTTTGCACCTTCAGGTGCTTCATTCTCTTGAACCGAATCATTTTGATTAACATGTGAATAGCGATTGTTTCTCTGGTTAAAATTAGGGTTTGAATTTAGATTTAAATCACCTCTAACCCTAGTATTACCAGGTGGGTAGGCAGTATTGTGCTGGTAATCGGCTGTATCCCTTGCTAATTTTTTAAATTTAAGCGCCATGTTAAAGGCTGCTCCTGACTCTGTAGAGCCAGTTCCTAGGAGGCCGTCTAAATTTATTACTGCCCCTTCGGATAAGCAATTCCTTACGAAAGGTGTCCCTGCTGATGCCATGGTGGTGGCGGCTGCCACTAAGAAGGAACTTGCAGATCCTTCCGTACCTGTCCATCCTCCTAATAAGGATTCTAGGACCATGGATAGGTACGGTAAGCGGATGTTCTCTTCAGCGACCTTTTCTATGCGCTCGCTGAACTACTTATGTCACTTCACCAGACTCCAAAGGGACATCCTTAAGGAACTAGGTGAGGTAGTTCAGGATCCCACAGCTGCAGGGGCTCAAGAAAAAATTGCTTCGCAGCTAGGAATCCTTAATTCTATTACTAACTCCTCCATGCGACTGATATCATATGCAGCAGATGGAGCGAGTAGGGCCGCAGGTACAGGTGTGGCTCTCAGACGCCAAGCCTGGATGCGGCTCTGTAATTTTGCAGATCCCTTTAAGGCGTCCTTCACAAACTCTCCCTTTGATGGGTCAGCTTTGTTTGGCCCTCAAGTGAAGGATACATTGACCAGGTGTGAGCAGGACGGCAAGACTCTTTCTGCCGTAGGGGTCTGTTTTTCCACCCCTTCTAGACCTTACCCTAAAGGTCAGAAGGGTGGCAAGATGTGGTTCCGCAAATCCCAAGGAGTCACGCCGGATACACGTGGTCAGTTTACCCCTAGAGGCAGAGGGGGTAACAATAACAGACGCTCTAGAGGCAGAGGGGTCCACAGAACCAGGGAAGCAGAGAGCCTCTCTGACAAGCCCTTTCAGCATCCCTGAGATGTTGCCCGACTGTCCATCCTTGGAGGCAGTCGGGGGAAGACTATCGCTGTACCCAGAAGCCTGGCATTCCCTCACTCAAGACAGATGGGTACAGTCAATCATATCCGAGGGTTACAAAATTCCTTTCGAGGAAAGTCCTTTCTCTCACTCAAATTCCCTTCCAGATGTACCACCCGGTCTAAGGGAAGTTGCAGAGTTAGAAGTATTAAAACTTCTACAAAAAAGAGCCATTCAGCCAGTTACAACAGACCATTCAGAGCCTGGAATCTACTCAAGATTCTTTTTGGTCCCCAAAAAGACGGGAGACTGGAGACCAATATTGGATCTCAGCAGACTCAACAAGTCTGTGAAGAAGACAAGATTTCGAATGGTCACACTTCAGTCAATTCTGCCCTTCCTAGAGAAGGACAACTGGATGTGCTCAATAGATCTTCAGGATGTGTACTATCACATAAAAATTCACAGACGCTCTCCAGAAGGTTTCTCCGCTTTTGGCTGGGGTCCAGTCATTTCCAATTCAGAGCCCTGCCCTTTGGTCTCACTACAGCCCCCAGAGTGTTCACCAAATGTATGGCAGTGGTCACGGCTCACCTGAGACGTCAAGGATTCCAGGTGTTTCCATATCTCGACGACTGGCTCCTGTCAGCCACCACCAGGCATCAACTTCTTCAAGCCAGGGATTACACAATAAATCTTTGCACTCAATTGGGAATTTCGATCAACTACGAAAAATCCTCCTTATTGCCCTGCCAGTCTATTACTTTCATAGGCACAAACTTAAACACTGTTCGAATGTCAGCAACCCTCATAGACCAAAGAATCTCAGATATACAAAGACATGTGAGGATCATCCTAGCCAACAAGAAAGTACAAGCCAGAATGGTTCTAAAGGTGTTGGGCCTCATGGCTGCGGCCATTACCCTTCTTCCCCTGGCCCGCTTCTATATGCGCCTGCTTCAGTGGATGTTGTTCACTCAGTGGTCTTACCAACAACTTCCAATGCGTCACCAAATTCTGGTGACACAAATTTGCAGGAATCATCTTTCATGGTGGATTACTTCTCCCCAGATTCACCAAGGCAGACCCTTTGTACCCCCAGCCCCGTTAGCCACTGTAACTACGGACGCCTCCCTGATCGGGTGGGGGGGGTCATTGTCAGGGCAGGATGGTTCATGGGAAGTGGAAACCGTTCGAATACCACCTGCACGTAAATGTCCTAGAGATGAGAGCAGTGCTTTTAACGTTGCAAGCCCACAACGACTTTCTTCCCTTGGGAACAATTGCAGTTCACACAGACAACATGTCTGTGGTATGGTATATCAACAAACAGGGCGGAACCAAGTCCTACCCCTTGTGTCAAGAAGCTGTCAGACTTTGGCAATGGGCGATCTCCTCTCATCGGTTTCTGGTAGCAACGCATATCCCTGGGAAAACCAACTTTTTAGCGGACAGATTGAGCAGAGCTATTCTCATGCCTCACGAGTGGTCTCTCAAACAATCTATAGTGGAGGAGATTTTTCTAGAATGGGGCCGCCCATGTTGCGATCTTTTTGCTACTCCCCAAAACAGCAAATGCCCAGACTTCTTCTCTCTCTTCCCACTGCCAGGCCATCCCCCCCAGAGATGCTCTAACCCAGGATTGGCCCCAGGGACTTCTTTATGCCTTTCCTCCCTTTCCGCTGATTCCACAAGTACTCCAGAAAGCCTCCGTTTTGAGAACCAAAATGATTCTCATTGCTCCCTGTTGGCCTCGACAGATTTGGTTTCCGTTCCTCCATCGTCACCTTTTGGTGCAGCTGTGGCATCTGGACCCAGTACCAGACCTTCTGATTCACCAGTCGGGTCAGCTGCACCGGTCTATCCCTTCTCTCAACCTCACAGCATGGTTGCTCCACTTCCTTCCTTAGCCAGGCTTCCTATGATCTCTAATCCTGTTAGGGACATCATAGTAGCTTCCCTAAAATCCTCTACTAGAAGGATTTATACCAGCAAATGGAAACGCTTTTCTTGTTGGGCAAAAGCTAAAAATATTGATCCCTTTACTGCTCCAGTTCAAGCAGTTTTGGATTTCTTAGCGGAAATCTTTCACGCGGGCTCTTCTTCTTCCACGGTCAAAGTTCAGTTGGCTGCTATCTCGAACGTTCATGTTGGGTTCGCAGATCACAACATTATGTCCCACAGGCTTTGTAGAGCCTTCTTAAAAGGAATTTTTCTCCTGAAACCTCCAGTCAGGAGTCCTCCTCCTCAATGGGACCTAAATTTAGTGCTGACATCCTTGATTCTTCCTCCCTTCGAGCCAGCTGTTTCATGTTCCCTGAAATTTCTTTCGTGGAAAACTTTATTCCTGGTTGCTATTACATCGGCTAGGAGGGTATCTGAACTTCATGCTCTCTCTGTTCGTCCCCCCTATTTAGTCTTCCACAAAGACAGAGTATCATTGAGAACTAATCCGTCATTTTTGCCTAAGGTCGCCTCAAAGAGTAATTTGAATCAGTCTATTGATCTTCCTGTATTTTTTCCGAACTACTCAAACAGATCGGAACAAAAACTACATTATCTTGATGTTCACCGCCAACTCAGATATTATTTGGACAGAACAAAACAATTCAGAAAATCCGATCAGCTCTTTGTTTCTTATGCTGATAACAAAAAAGGCCTTCCCGTCTCAAAAGTGACATTATCTAGATGGCTTTCTTCTGTCATCTCTGAAATTTATCAGCTCAGGGGAAAACAGCTGTGCTCGAAACCTAAAGCACATTCAACCAGAAGCTTAGCCACTTCCACAGCCTTTCAAGCTAGACTTCCTTTAGACACTATTTGTGCAGCAGCCACTTGGGCCACTCCTCATACCTTTGTTTCTCATTACAAATTGGATTTGGCCTCCAGGGACAGAGCGAGTTTTGGCTCTACAGTTCTCAAGAGTCTGTTCCATTGAGCCACGCAGGATAGAGGTGCTAGGGACGCAGTCCCATCAAGCAAGAATGAAGGCGAGATTGACAACTTAACATTGAGAAGTTATGTACCTACCATAACGTTCCATGTTAGTTGTCTTCTCTCGCCTTCTTTCTTGCGACCCTCCCTCCTTCCCCCTGGCCTGGACAGACCTTTTTCTCTCTACATGGAAGTTTGCTTATTAAGACCATACAGTTCTGGTCTTCCATAACCATCCTTCAGGCTTTTTTCTCTGCCTTCTTTCTTCCTTTTGGGAAGTTCTTATACTAGGTGTTATTGCCTATAGACAACAAACGAGATCTGGGTACTTACCGCCTTGCATCATGGGATATGGGGCTGCCTCGAGCTGGTAAAAGTGACTCTCGAGCTTAGCAAAGTGCCGAGTCAGAGCCGAGGATCGGCTCCGAACCCATCAAGCAAGAAAGAAGGCGAGAGAAGACAACTAACATGGAACGTTATGGTAGGTACATAACTTCTCATTTTGGGAGTGTAAAGAGTTTAGAGACTTTAAAGATTACCTACAGAGTTGGAAATTTTTGGAACAATACATTCAGAATAATGTTTTGGAGTAGGAATGAAGTTTAGGGGAAGGCAGGAATTGAACAATTTATGTAATTTTGGATTGATGATAATTGTATAAAAGAATGAGATGTATAATATTTGTAATTGTGATTATGTTAACATGATTTATTTTCTTTTATAAAAATCCTATGTCTTAAGTAATAATTCAATAAAGATATTAAAAAAGAATACTTGGCAACAATCCACCATCTCTCCAGAAGGAATGATTTCCCTAATGCAAGCAATCCAGGCAAAATTTTGAGTAGAGGGATGGAGCTTTGACTACTATCCAGGCCACCTAAGTTTGATTAGTGGCTCAGGCAATAGAGGAGCTGGATAGGGGAGATGGAATGAAGAATCTATGTAGGGAATGGGCAGATGGGGGAGGTCAGGTTTGCTACTGTGTCATATCTTGCTAAAGCTGGAAAAAGAGCATGCTTGTGTTGAGCTTCTGCAAAGCAGTAGTCCTCCAAGGGCATGTGGCCTCCTGTGGAGGCTGTTTGCACTGATCTGCATTTCTGCACATTTTAAAGGGGCATTACAGGGTCCTTGCATATCAAGTGAAGGGATGGGGATTTAAGGCTTGCAAACAAAACTACTGATGGCTGCTTGCTTGACAGCTTCTCACAGTTGGCTTATACCTCTGGTGAAGAGAGAAGAAACGGGTCAGTTGGCTTTGGGAAAGTCTGAAGGACAGCAGGCATTGAGGGATAAAGAGATTGATAAAAACTCCGAATGTTCAACCTTTATACAGGTATGCCACTTTTTATTTCTTCTGTGACACAGCAGTCAACAACAGACTTTAGATTTTGCTTGGGGAGCTTATCTGGGCGCCTTTACACTGTAATGTACATGACGTTCTTCTGAGATATTACTACTGATCTGTCTCAAAGATATGTACACTTTTCAGAAAGCATTCCAGGACAGTTAGCAGGCCAGTCACCTACAGATTCTAATAGACAACATTACTGTGTCGTGCTGTATAAAAAAAAGAAACAAGGTCACATCACCTCTGTGATCAACCTGTTCTCATCTGGAACTAGGCTAATAAACACAATCTTCACTTATCAACTGCACTTCTCCTGGGAATTAGAACTACTTGGCAGATTACTTATGAAGGAATATCAGTGCTCTTGAATGAAACTTTTCATCAAGTATTTTCAGACTGATAGATCTCAAGTTAAGTCCATCCAAAATAGATATGTTTGCTCACACCAAAATTAGCTCGATCATAAATTAACTTGCCCTGAGTAGCATCCTGCCTTTGCCCAGAATTATACCACAATATAAGGACAAAATGATTGACTTCAACAATTGGCTAAGCTTCTGGTGTCATTCAAAGGGGATCCAGTATTTGCCTGTCTGGGAAGACATGATCGACAAACCACAATGCTTTGCCAGAGATGGTCTGCACCTATCACCCCTGGGATTCAGGTTACTGGCTAAAGCTCTTGCCACCCCTATAGTGCCTTTTTTAGGCAAATTTCAAAGGATAAAACAACCACCGTAACAGATACAAGCATGCAAAATCTGAAGGTAATGCTACTCAATGATAGAAGTCTAAACCTCAAAATGCACTCTCTCAAGGCACTGCTAAAAATGGAGAACATCAATATCTGTGCAGTAACTGAGACCTGGTTCAAGGTTCCAGAGAGCACCCCTGCAATACCAGGCTACAACTCTTACCACCCTTTTCGGCCACAAAACCAAGACTGAAACACTAAAGGTGGAGGAGTGTCCATATTCACCAAGGATATTCACACCTCCAGGCTAGTTGCCCAACACAATGCATCTGAAATTCTCCAGGTGCAACTAACACTAGGTAAGACTGCAATCCAAATTGTAGCTTGCTACAGATCACCCACCATGCCCCAGGATTCCCACTGCACCTTTCTAAACATACTGGAAAATATTAAGATACAACCAAACACCCTAATACTGGGAGATTTCAACTACCCTGCCATTAACTGGGAAAACTACTCGGGTACCAACTCCTTTTCCCAACGGTTATTGGAATTCATAAATTCCAACGCTCTGGCTCAACTAATCCATTGTCCCACCAGGGCTTCAATATCCTAGACCTGGTCATTATCAATATGGGAGATAGATGCTCCACACCAGTGGTCACCCCCTCATTAGTCAGGTCTGACCATAAGCAAATCACCCTTGACATCCACATCCCACCCCCACCCCCCAGTAAGGAACCTCCTTAAAAAACTTCTCCAAAGCCAACTTCATGCTACTGAAGTCAGAAGTGACAAACTTCACGAAACCCATGCAGACGGGATATGAAAGTTCGACTGCAGAATCCTACACTAAGGCACTGTACAAGCACATCCACTCGTGCATGAATCGTGCCATCCCAAATAGAACCAAGATGCTCTTCTCCAAAAAAAGGAAGCCAATCTGGTGATCCCCAGCTATAAACAAACTATACAACAGAAGGAAGAAACTGTTGCAGAAAAGAGGAAAATCCCAGGATGCAAAGAACTCCCTCACCAGCCTCAGCAAGAAGCTGAGATCCCTCATAAAATCCTCAAAATCTAGTTACGAAAATAAAATTGCCAAAGATTCCAAAGACAATCACAAGGCATTCTATAGTTATGTCAAGAATCTAAATGGCAATGCTCAGATCTGCTCTGAGCTACAACAGAATGCCATTAAATATACTGATCCCAAGGATATTGCCAGTATCCTGGCAGATCAATTTAGTGCCAACTTCACCCCCTAACGGGCCCATCTCAATACCAAAAGATTGTCAAATTCCGGTAATCATGGCCACACAGGTAGAAACCGCACTCTCCAAAGCTAAGAATACAGCATCCATGGAACCAGATGACATCCCAGGCTGTGTACTGCATGAACTACAAAATGAACTGGCACCCCACCTAAGTGTCATGTTTAATGATAGCCTCACCTCAGGCTTCGTGCCCACTGAGTGGCGCACAGCTACAGTTATCCCGCTCCACAAGGGGGGATCCGCCTTGGATCCTGGGAACTACCATCCCATCAGTCTGACAAACCTGATCTGCAAGGGCATGGAACGCATTATCATGGAACTTATAAACAAAGACATTGGCAACCTTCAAACACTGGACCCCACCCAGTTTGGGTTTGTGAAGGGCCGATCTTGTCTCCTGAATCTGATTGACTTCTTCAAATCTCCAGAGCTGTGAACGAGGGTAAGGCAGTCCACACACCCTATCTGGACCTCGCCAAGGCCTTCAACACCATCCCCCACTTTGGAATCATAGATAAACTTACTAAGCTGGGCATAAATCCCTACGTCACTCGATGGGTTGCCAACTGGCTTACTGACAGAACCCAGACTGTAAAAGTAGCCGACTGCAAATCCAGCTCCAGACAAGTGACAAATGGAGTACCTCAGGGTTCAGTCCTGGGACCACTCTTGTTTGGCATCTACTTCTCTGAAGTACAGGTCAACACTAAGGGACTCTGGCTAACAAAGTTCGCAGATGACTGCAAACTGGGAGCCATTATTGAATCCCCAAATGATGTGGATATTCTACAAAAGGGCCTTACAGAAACAGATGCTTGGTGCCAGAGCCATGGGCTCAAGCTTAATGCCAAGAAATGTATAGTTATCCCCTTTGGAAAAAAACATGTACCCATGAATTACCACATAGGTGGCAGGACACTAAACATCGAAAGTATGATGAGAGATGTAGGGACACAGGTGGACAGTGGTCTCACTTTTGATAACCACATCGCCACAACAATCAGGAAATTCTTCTATGTGGCACACCTCATCACTAAGAGCTTTTCATCCAGAAAAAAGGAGATCATTGTCCCACTGTACTCATCCCTCATTAGACCCATTATAGAGTATAATGCCCCATTTGGTATGTACCTCACAAGACATCTGCAACAGCTGGAAAGGCCACAGAAATACCTCACTAAAAGAATCACAGGCCTAAAGCAGATGCAATATGCTGATTGTCTAAAAAAACTCCAGCTGTACTCTGTGGCATATCGTCTACTCAGAGGCGATCTCTGCTTAACATACAAGGCCATGTCAAACCCTGAGCTGTTGGACATGCTTCACTTAAAAAAATCCCAATCCCTCAGAGCCACACGCTCCAGGGATCTAAACCTTGTCTTCACAATGAAGAAAACATGCTGGAGGGATAGGTTCCTGACCCAAAGACTCCCCATACTCGGGAATAGACTGCCCATACGTATCAAGCAGAGCGTCTCATTGGTTCTCTTCAAAAGGAACCTTGATGATTGGATGGGAGATAGGAAATTCACACCGAAGATCATGTCAGTCGCCCTGCTAGACAGGTGTCCAGAGAAGTAAATATTGTGGGAAGAAATATCCAGGGAATTGTTATGGCTAGGCTTGCATAGGCCCTAGGGCCGATAGCCTAGTACCAACCTATGGAAGATAAATGCTTTATCTTTTTAATGGACACAAGATCTATATACCTTTCCAGTATTTCCACGGATTAGAATGTTTCTTAACATCATAAAAGAGAACAAATCTAATTAAATTCTGATTGCACTGTGTGGCCCTGTCAATCTTGGCTCAGTCTTCTTTAACAAAAATTTGCGTTCGAGTCTTGACTTGTAAATCTTTCCAAAGATCTCCTGTCACAACAAGCAGACAAACTTCTCCTTCTCAGTCCATGAATCTTACAACACAGAGGAAACACCACACTGGTCTTTCCTATTCTGAAAGCAGCTAAAAGATTTAAAGTAAAAAAAAAGTATTATCTGCAAAAATGGAAGAGATATGTAGCTTGGATGTCCACAAAGGGTCAATATCAAGCATTCTATAGGGTCTGACGCACCCCTTTCAAGAATACATAGTTTACTCATCCATTAAGGTTAACTTCTGTTTGATCTCACTTTGCATTTCAACATATTCACATGTCTGTGCAAACTCCTCCACTAAAGCTTCCCTAGAAGGAATGTTACACTGTGTACCACTAAGAAGAAACATAGCCTCCTGCTTGGCATTTGATTTTTTTTTCCAACAAGATTTTTGCCACTGTAACTGCCAACTATCAAGCCTCCACCCCAGTCTTGAGCTCATTCATTCACCTTTGCTGGATATCCTCAGCACGGATGTAAGACATAACTAGAGTGGCCATCATCCAGGTAACCACTGAGGTAGATTTTGCCCTTGATTGTTTTGTAGCAATAGCTTAATTTCTCATAAAACCCTAACTCAATACCTGAGCACCTGCATCAACATGTGGCCTGTTACATCCTTCTCATGTGTATGTACATACTTCTGTCCACATGTTAATTAGGGCAACTGTTACTGGCTTGGAATGGCTAAGTCCACATCTCTGATCCTGGTCATTTTCAGTATCATGCAAGCATCTGCCTGTGTAATGGTGATTGGTCGAGTGAAGCTACCTCTCCCTTTCCCTAAGAGGAACAGTCTGATATTAGCTGCTGTTATCCGCCCATTTCCTACTGTTGCAGAGCCTACGCCTCTGTTCAAACCTGGGCTGTCTAGGTCATATTGGGTCTTTATCTAGCTGCAGCACAGAAATGGGCTGTTATGAATGGGACCTTGTGCTGAAAAAACTGATACTGCCTGTTTTTGAGCCGACTGATTCAGTTGACAGTAAGCATCTCTCTTAAAAATTACTTTTCTTATCAGGAAGAAGTATTTAAGAACTTTAGGAATTAATGTATAGGCTGCCATACCTCATATTCCACAATAAGAGTATGACTGAAGGCAAAGTTTTCTTTCTTGTTTAAAGTTTTATCATCAGTTTCTCTGATGCAGTCCTCCCAGCTGCCTACCTTTTAGGTAAACTACCCAAATGCAGGAGTACCATTATTGCACATGATAGACAGGCACGAACAACTAAGTTGCTACATAAGGAAAACGTAGCCTTATAGAGAATTTGATCACCTTTATTTTTTTTCCTTCAGAAATGGGAGGATAAGCTGCCGGTTTCCAAACACATGATCTGTTATTGTAAATTTTTTCATCCTGTCCTCATATGTGAGTTCGGATCTGAGTCCTCTGGTCCAACTCTGCTATTAGCAAGCTTGTGACGACCAAAAAGCTCTTGGGTACCTCCCCTTTACTCATAATGCATCTGTCCCCATTACCTAAGATCTAGTTTGCTGCTTTGCGAAGATGTGGTCGTTCCAATAGCTCTTGGGTCAGATTATAACGTTTTCTTTAATTTCTATAAATATCTTCATACTTTGCTATTTTTTTTGATAGGATAGCCTTTCTATATATTTTCTACCTGCTACTCCATTAGTTAGTTTCTACAATTTTTTTTACTTTCTCCCTTTTAATCTTGTGGTATTTCTTCCCTATTAAAGTTAGTAGGGTTTTCACTCCCTCCTTCTATTTAAAAAAAAAAAAAAAAAACAACTTTCTTTATCCCTTCTCTGGAGTGAGAGCTGTGTGTGTGTGTGTGTGTGTGTGTGTGTGTGTGTGTGTGTGTGTGTGTGTGTGTGCGTGCGTGCGTGTGTGTGTGTGTGTGTGTGTGTGTGTGTGTGTGTGTGTGTGTGTGTGTGTGTGTGTGTGTGTGTGCGCGCGCGCGTGCACTGTATCTCTCCTCCTCTATTATGATGGAGAAGAAGTGCACCAAATGCAGGCATAACATTCCATCTGAAATTGTTCGATCTCGCCATTTGTTCTTACACACGGGGTTCGGAGCCGATCCTCGGCTCCGAGTCGGCCGCTTCACAAGCTCTGCATCTGATAGAAAGCTCGAGGCACAGACTATATCCCATGATCCTCCTCTACCATCCCTCAGATCTAGTTTGCCGCTGCAGCTGATTGCATCAAAAGGAGAGCTCGGGCCAGTTAAAACTTTCAATTTTTTTCTTTTTCTATTTAAAGAACTGTTAAATGTTTTTTGCTAGTATATATATATATATATATATATATAGAGAGAGAGAGAGAGAGAGTGTTAGTGTGTGTGTATACCTTTAGCCAGGTTTTGTGGCCTATAGATATTTTATACATATAATCTTAGGGCTTAGGCCTATTTTTCTTTTTCTGTCAGGGCTCTGACAGTTAGTAGTAGTAGAAATTTAGTAGATTTTTCTAGTATTTCGCTAGTTAATATTTGTGTGCAGTGTTTTGATATTTACTCCCTTATATATTCATATATCTATAGTTACTATAGTTTTTCATAGTTATATTAGGACTATTAAGACTACTAGACTGTTGCCAATTTTTAGCTGTTTATATTTCTTAGTAACTTAGTGTTATAGTGTCTTAGAATAACTTTTCTTGCTTGATAAAGTTTGTTCCCTGTCAGCTATGTCTGAAAAAGTTAAATCAGGGTTCAAAAGGTGTCAGTGTGGACAGAAGATGTCCATTACTGACAATCATGCTTCCTGCGTCTACTGTCTTGGCCCTCTCCACCTGCAGGAGGACTGCTCTATTTGTCACTCCTTCAGTGGAAGGGTCATGATGGAAAGGCGCAGGAAGCTGATAGAAAGGGGCTTACTAAAGCCTGAATTTCAGGAAGCCTTGGAAAAGGCTGATCAGACATCTAAGTCTTCGAAGGGGTCGAAGACTTCGAAGGTATCGGAGCCCAGGTCATCGGCTCCGAGCACCTCATCTAAGGTTCGGTCGCCGGCTCTACAGACCTCGGGGCCGAGCACCGAGCGATTATCTCTCATTGAGCCTCAGGTCTTGGAGCCAGTGTCGGAGATGTCTCCACCCTCGATCCTTCAGTCGGTGACATCTTCGGCCCCTTCGACCTGTTCTTCCAGACCTTTATTGGATACTGATGTGGATCGTGTGGTACAGAAGCTCATGGAGAATACGGCTCTGTCCAAGCTAACTGCAGTTTCGTCCCAGTTGGTTTCGAAATGGAAGCCCTTCCTGTATCTCCAGCAGATCCTCCTCCGAGACCCCTCGAGTCTTCGGAGCCGGGAGAAGAGGAACTGATGATCGTGGAACCCTCGGCGCCGAAGCCTACTTTTGTGCGATCAGCGCCACTGACCTCGACTCCCTCAGAGCCCATCGAGGAGTCACGGAGCCGACGGTCTCTCCTTGGTTCCGGGCCGAGAGTCGAACCGAGCTGTCGGTTCCGACTCTTCCTCTCGGAGCCTCGGCTCAGATTAGTTCGGCTCCGTCCTCGGGGTCGGAGCCCATGGTCCCAGTTTCGGGGAAACTACCGTGCTCTTCGGACCCAGTGGAGTCCTCAGCCCGGGGCTTCGGTGCCTTTAACGTTATGAGGAAGGTCTTGTCTGAAAAGACATTCACCTCATCGGAGTCATCTTCTCCTTCCCCTAAAGGGCCACGTTCTGTTTCTGCACCAGCGATCCCACCCAAGCGTAGAGACCCAATGCCTCAGCCAACCCCAGAGGGTGTCCCCTGTTCCTCGTAAGCTCACCAGATGCCACCTCTGATGAAGTCTCGAGGAAAAGATTGTGCTAGAGGAGCCACATTGATTCTCCACAAGAATCACTCACATCGGACACCGATTTGGAGGAGCCAGAGGGGTCCCCACGGTCCCCCTCGGAGGATGTCTCATTTGCTGACATCCTGGAGATCTTGAAACAGAGGGGTGATTGGCAGACCATTGCCCCCACTGAGGACGAATCGGTGTTGCTGAAGGCATTTGGGGCTCAACCTTCTACCTCCTGGGTGACCCCGCCCTTCGATGAACTAATGGATCTGAGAGCTCGAAAGGTGTGGGCGACTCCAGATACAGTGGAACCAGTCCCTAGGAAGCTGAACAAGTATATTACTGCCCCCCCGAGACAAGACTTATCTTACAAAAGGAGTCCCAGTGGATGCTATGGTGGTAGCGGCAGCCACGAAGAAGGAAATGTCTGAGTCATCTTCCTCTGTTCATCCTCCTAATAAGGATTCCAGGATTATGGACAGATACAGGAAGCGCGTTTTCAGTTCAGCAACTTTTTCCATGCGTTCGCTGAACTACCTCACGCATTTTACATGACTTCAGAGAGATCTCATTAAAGAGTTGGGAGATACTCTCCAGGGTAACATAGATGCTGCTGTCTCCGATAAGGTAACAGCACAACTCAACACCCTCACTTCGATAGTAAACTCATCCATGAAGCTCAACTCGTATGCGGCCGAAGGGTCGAGTAGGGCTGCAGCTTCAGCGATCGCTCTACGGAGGCAATCCTGGATGCGCCTTTGCTCCTTTGCGGAAGCCTTCAAGTCTTCCTTTACCAATGCCCCATTCGATGGTGCCACCCTGTTCAGTCCCAAAGTGAAGGAGACTCTCACTCGGTGTGAGCAAGAAGGTAAGACCCTGTCTGCCGTAGAGGTCCATTTTTCCGCCCCGACCAGACCATACCCCAAAGGGCAAAGAGGCGGAAAAATGTGGTTCCGAAAGACTCAGGGATCTTTCCAGCCCACACAGAGCGATGCCCCCTCCAGAGGCAGATGAGGAGGAGGCAGGAATGGAAGACGGTGCCCAAGCGGCAGAGGGGGTCCGCAGAACCAGGGCGACAGGGATAGCGTCCCTGGGAAGCCCTTCCAGCACTCCTGAAGGGAGGCCCGACTGTCATACTCTGGAGGCAGTTGGTGGTCGCTTAGCTTTATACCCAGAGGCCTGGCTGTCTTACATCGGATTCTTGGGTAAAAAGCGTAGTAACCAGAGGATACAATATCCCTTTTATCACCATACCCCCCCCCAACAAAAGAGATTTCCAGATGTTCCACCCAGTCTGCGAAATCAAGCAGCCGTAGAAATAAAAAGGCTGCTCAAAAAAAGAGTCATCCAACCAGTCCCGGTGGACCAGATAGGATCCAGAACTTACTCAAGGTTCTTTTTAGTTCCAAAGAAAACAGGGGACTGGAGGCCGATTTTGGACCTCAGCAAACTCAATACCTTCGTAAAGAAGGAAAAATTCCAGATGGTCACGCTACAGTCGATACTTCCCTTCCTACAGAAGGACGATTGGATGTGCTCTATAGATCTCAGGGATGCTTACTACCATATCAAAATGGCCAAAGCGTCCTGAGATCATCTGCACTTCCGGCTGGGAGCCAGTCATTTCCAATTTCAAGCACTGCCCTTTGGTCTCACCTCAGCCCCCAGGGTGTTCACCAAATGCATGGCAGTAGTGGCGTCTCACCTGAGGCGGTTAGTATTCCAGGTGTTTCCATATCTAGATGACTAGCTCCTCACCGCCGCCACCAAGCATCGTCTGTTACAATCCAAGGAATACACGATCAACCTTTGTTCCCATTTAGGGATCTCAGTCAGTTTCAAAAAATCTGCCTTATCGCCCTCGCAGCATATTTCATTCATAGGGGCGGAATTAGACACTGCTAGAATGCTGATCAAACTCCCACAAACAAGAGTATCAACCCTCAGAGACCAGGTCGCTATTCTGATTCGGAGCAGAAAAGTTTCTGCGGCACAAGTGCTGAAAGTGCTGGGCTTGATGTCAACCACGTTGATTGCAGTTCCCCTCGGCAGGATGCACATGAGGATCCTCCAGTGGCTCCTCTTCACGCAGTGGTCATTCCAACAACTCCCTCTGTCTCACCACATCTCGATCACGGAATCTTGCAAGCAGGATCTTCAATGGTGGCTAAACAGCCAGAATCTGATGATGGGTCGTCCGTTTGTATTACCCAGTCCTATAGCCACAGTAACCACGGACGCTTCCCTGATGGGGTGGGGGGGACTTTTTCAGGGGAGAACAGTCCAAGGAGAGTGGTCCAAGATAGAGTACAATCTGCATATCAATGTTCTGGAGCTGAGAGCAGTGTTCCTAGCATTGCAACACTTTCACGAGTCTCTACCTCTAGGAACAATGGCAGTTCAGACGGACAATATGTCGGTGGTCTGGTACATAAACAAGCAGGGTGGAACCAGATCTTATCCATTATGCAGAGAGGCCCTGAGAATTTGGCAATGGGTGGCATCCACAGGTCGTTTTCTAATAGCAACGCACATCCCGGAGTCATCCAACGTCATTGTGGACAGGTTGAGCAGAGCCATCCTGTTACCTCACGAGTGGTCCCTGAACAACCAAGTGGCTGAAAGGATTTTCCGCAGATGGGGCCAGCCTTGCTGCGATCTTTTTGCATCCCCCTTGAATGCCAAATGCAGAAGCTACTTTGCCCTTCTTCTCTCTCCAGGGGGTGCCCCCAGGGATGCACTAGTGCACGATTGGCCCCCGGGTCTCCTGTATGCTTTCCCTCCTGTCCCCTTGATTCCCAAATTTCTACAGAAAGCCAGGAACCTGGAAAGGACGATCATACTCATAGCTCCATTCTGGCCTCGACAGATCTGGTTTCCCTTTCTTCGTGCCCACCTGATGGAGGAACCATGGATTCTGAACCCGGAGCCAGATCTTTTGACTCACTCGTCGGGAGTTCCTCATCCGTCCCTACGATCCCTCAAACTGACAGCTTGGCTGCTCCACTTCCCAATTTAGCCAGGTCAAAGTTTTTGTCTTCTTCAGTACAGCACATCCTACTTTCTTCTCACAAACCTTCTACCAGAAAGTTATATAAAAGCAAATGGAAACGTTTTGGTTGCTGGGCGTCAACACAAGGATTAGATCCCTTGGTGGCCCCTATACACAAAATTCTAGAATTTTTATCCACACTGTTTCATGAAGGGGCCTCTACTTCTATGATAAGGGTGCAATTAGCGGCCATATCGAACTTCCATGTAGGTGAAGGGGATTCTTCAATTATGTTGCACAGGCTTTGTAGGGCCTTCATGAAGGGTACCTTTCACCTTCGACCACCCATCCGCGAACCGGTTTCCCCATGGAATTTGAATTTGATGTTGTCTCAGCTTATACTACCACCTTTTGAGCCAGCGTCAACATGTTCAATTAAGTATATGTCATGGAAGACCCTATTCCTCATCACTATTACCTCGATTCGTAGAATTTCAGAGCTACAGGCACTGTCAGTCAGACCGCCATACATGATTTTTCACCCAGACAGAGTTTCCTTGTGTACTAATCCGTCCTTTCTCCCGAAGGTATGCTCTGTACTTAACATTAACCAATCCATTGAACTACCCACATTTTTCAAAAATCATTTAAACAAATTAGAATACATGCTACACAAGTTGGATGTGCATAGACAACTAAGAATTAATCTGGACAGGACAAAAGACTATAGAAAATCAGACCAACTGTTCGTGTCATTCGCGGAGAATAAGAAAGGCATGGCAGTAACCAAGCGGACATTATCCAAATGGCTTTCGGACTGCATAAATTTTGTTCATTCTGCTTCAAAGCAATCACTTCCATTCAAACCTAAGGCTCATTCTAACAGGGCCGTTTCTACTTCTTCTGCCCATGACGCTCTTCTTCCGTTGGATACTATTTGTGCAGCGGCTACATGGGCAAAACCTCATACGTTTGTCGCTCACTACAAAGTAGACAGGTTTTCCAAGGACAGAGCATCTTTTGGTTCCACTGTACTCAGGAACGTTCTTCCATTGTCACCCAGGGTAACGGAGCTAGGGACGCTACCCGTGTGTAAGAACAAATGGTGAGATTGAACAATTTCACATAAAGAAGTTATGTTCTTACCATAGCGTTCCACGTGAATTGTTCATCTCGCCTTTGTTCTTACGTCCCCTCCCTCCATCCCCCACCACGTTCTGGAAGAACGGGTATGACTAGTGTCTGGTTGGTTTGTCTACGTTGCCTTCTCTACCCAATCCTCAGTAAGTAGCCTGTTATCTATTTGCCTATCTGAGGGTGGTTCTAGTAGTATTCAGCTTGAAGTGTGTGTGATGGCATGAGAGTTAGACTCAGTGATTAGTACTGCTTTCTGGTTCTTGCAAACTAGATCTGAGGGATGGTAGAGGAGGATCATGGGATATAGTCTATGCCTCGAGCTTTCTATTAGATGTAGAGCTTGTGAAGAGGCCGACTCGGAGCCGAGGATCATCTCCGAACCCCGTGTGTAAGAACAAAGGTGAGATGAACAATTCACATGGAACGTTATGGTAAGAACATAACTTCTTTTTTCAGCAACTTGCATTTTTTTTGCGTGTAAGGGTACATGCTGATTACCATTATAGGTGCCACAATGTGTACACAGCTCTTTTGATGTACTTTCACTTGCCTGTACTGTCATGTTATACACTGTTTAACACTGTGCTTGACTAGATTGTATGCTAAATAGTTGTAAATTTCTGTCTTGCAGTTACTGGTGATAAAATTAATTTGTAAAGCTGTTTGCCATTGTTTGGCATGTCTAAATGTGAAAAAAGCATGATTGTAAATGAAAAAAATGTGACAGTTGTCATAAGCAACATTTTGTTTGATAAAGTAGTGAACTCTTAACATTGTTGTTTATATGCTAATAGTAGGTTTTCACTTCACTAGGTTTAGAAAGAAATCTACAGTAGCTGATTCCTTCAATAGTCTAGTTCATAAGCATGGTGCTAACCAGTTCACAGAAGGTGAGTACATGGACTCCACATACAGCATTAGAGTGTTGTTTATTCTTTTGTTAACCATCTTTTCAGGAGTGACATGGAAGCAGAGCACTAGCTGGTTAAGTTAAGTGATACGCTCAGACTTGCTCAGTTTGCAAAAGGAGGCTGAGGAAATGAGAGGAAGAACTACAAGACAAATCTCTAAGCAGTTCATAGACTTTACCCTGTATGCTAAACAGGTGCCCCAGAAGAAAGTTACGGCTTGAAATAGTCTCTTTTTATTTCCCTAGCAAAAAAGAACAACAAAAAAAAAACAGTCTTTTTAGCTTGAATGAAGTTCTTAAGCCACTGTTGCCTGAGATATAGTCATAGAATTAAATCTCAAGTTAATTACTAACTGTGTAGTTTTCCTATTGATTGGCTTGTACTGAGTAAATATGTAGTTAAAATCCCTGAATGAATGTATGAAGTAGCAGATTCATTTCATGAGTTGTGATAGTTTAATGGATTAATGTAGTTATTCCATGGGGGTTTGTCTTTGTGACCCCCACCCACTGCTGTAGCAGCCATGAATAGGTGTGGTCTAAAATGAAATATTGTATATATATATATATATATATATGTATATATATATATATATATATATATATATATATATACAGAGAGAGATAGCTATGTATATATATTTATATTTATATTTACACACACACACACACACACACACACACACACACACACAAGCGCGCGCATCCTTTAGGAAATCAGTATCAGAAACTGCAGAATTCTATCCAAAGTCATTTATTTCATAATTTCATCTCAGCTGTTCACCACACCATTCTATGGGATATCCTCCCGCAACATATAATTACCAAACAAGCCATTATTCTAAAATACAACTGCCAAACGGGTCTTACTCCCACTTTGCTGTAGCACCCTATTTTGGCACAACAGATTCCATTCACCTTTTCAAAAGTTACTGTTTCACTCATTAACTATCACTATCTGTGAAGTGGTTGAGAACGGTAATATTGCATGCTGTTATGGTTATGGAATCTGCTTTATCTCTTCCACTGTCGGTAAGCTTACAGCCAGAATACCCTTTTGAATCTGTGTATTGTCTTGGATTACTGCCTGTGCTCCCTGAAGTTATGGACGTGTTCCACTGACCTGATTGGGAGAAGTTCCATTTACTCCCACAGCTTTAACCCAGTTCATTATGATGGATGTTAGTTGTGAGTTGGGGAACCTTATTTGGGGGCAGCTGTGATCCACTGTAAGTAGAACAGCTTCAAGAAACAGCTTTACATCAACATCCTGCAGTACTGTGTAGGATTGCAAGCATTATAGGCCTTGGGAAATCTTGTGAAGTAAGAACTCCTTACTAGGCATATGGACAACCAATTAATTATTTGATATCTAAACTGTTGGGTGGTGTATGCTCTGCTACCCCTCCCTTCTAGGAATAAGTGTAGTCCAACTCCACAAGTGGGGATCCACCTTGGATCCCGGGAACTACCGCCCCATTAGTCTGACGAGCCTGATCTGCAAGGCCATGGAATGTATTATCATGGAACTTATAAACAAAGACATTGGCAACTTTAAAACACTGGACCCCACCCAGTTTGGGTTCGTGAAGAGCCAATCTTGTCTCCTGAACCTGATTGGCT
Source organism: Protopterus annectens (assembly GCF_019279795.1). Lineage (NCBI taxonomy): Eukaryota > Metazoa > Chordata > Ceratodontiformes > Protopteridae > Protopterus > Protopterus annectens. The sequence continues at coordinate 1,458,357,402 of NC_056744.1, read as the reverse complement.
TCTTCGAATCAGTCTCCAGAGCCGTGGACAAGGGTAAGGCAGTCCGCACACCCTATCTGTACCTCGCCAAGGCCTTTGACACCATCCCCCACTCTGGAATCATAGATAAACGTACTAAGCTGGGCAGTAATACGTCACTCGATGGGTTGCCAACTGGCTTACTGACAGAACCCACACTGTAAAAGTAGCTGACCCCAAATCCAGCTCTAGACAAGTGACAAGTGGAGTACCTCAGGGTTCAGTCCTGGGACCTCTCTTATTTGGCATCTACTTCTCTGAAGTACAGGCCAACACTAAGGGACTCTGGCTAACCAAGTTTGCAGATGACTGCAAACTGGGAGCCATTATTGAATCCCCAAATGATGTGGATACTGTACAAAAGGGCCTTACAGAAACAGATGCTTGGTGCCAGAGCCATGGGCTCAAGCTCAATGCCAAGAAATGTATAGTTATCCCCTTTGGGAAAAAACATGTACCCGTGAATTACCACATAGGTGGCAGTACACTAAACACCGAAAGTGTGATAAGAGACTTAGGGACACAGGTGGACAGTGGTCTCACCTTCAATAACCACATCGCCACAACAGTCAGGAAATCCTTCTATGTGGCACACCTCATCACTAAGGGCTTTTCATCCAGAAAAAAGGAGGTCATTGTCCCAATGTACTCATCCTTCATTAGACCCATTATAGAATACAGTGCCCCATTTGGTATGTACCTCTCAAGACATCTGCAACAACTGGAAAGGCCGCAGAAGTACCTCAGTAAAAGAATCACAGGCCTAAAGACGATGCCCTGTGCTGACCACCATAAAACCCTCCAGCTATACTCTGTCGCATATCATCTACTCCGAGGCGATCTCTGCTTAACACACAAGGTCATGTCAAACCCAGAGCTGCTGGACATGCTACACTTAAAAAAGTCCCAATCCCTCAGAGCCACATGCTCCAGGGATCTAAACCTTGTCATCACAATAAAAAAACATGCTGGAGGGGAAGGTTCCTGACCCAGAGACTCCTCAGACTCTGGAACAGACTGCCCATACATGTCAAGCAGAGCGCCTCTTTGGCCCTTTTCAAAAGGAACCTTGATGATTGGATGGGAGAAAGGAAATTCACCCTGGGGATCACGTCAATCACCCAGCTAGACAGGGGTCCAGGGAAGTAAATAGTGTGGGAAGAAATAGCCAGGGAATTGTTATGGCTAGGCTTGTATAGGCCCTAGGGCCGATAGCCTAGTACCAACCTATGAACTTGTTTGGTAGGTGGACATCCATTAAGATATTTCTCAGGTGACAGTCCATTTATTAGAGGCTCATAGATCATGTAGTACAAATTAAGCTGCTAAGTAAGTCTCCTTCTAGAATGTTTTTTTCAATATGTGGGGCATCACTAGGTCACACTCCTCTCTACCCTTCTCAAGCCCTTCTCCTTTCTTCAGAACAGGAAAGGCGGACATTGGATGCATTCTCCTTGGACTGAAAGTACTGCTTATATATATCTTCTCTCCATTCACTCTAATTTCGTATCTGCTTGCAGAATTCAGATCAGAATGCACACAGCTCATTCTGGTTCCACAGTAGTATCTGGGAGTATCACATTTCATGTTTTTCAGCTTCTGCCTCTCCTTGGATGACATCACTTAAGCAGTGAATGATCCTGTCATGCAGCAAGATGGTTGCCTCCATAGCATATGCTTGGATTACTATTATTATCTTGAATCCTTTGTTATCTCCTTGTGGATATTTTAGAGTTTCTGTAAATAACCCAAACACCACTTAAATGTCAGATTTATGGTATCAAGTAGAAATGGCTGCATATTTGTGTGAGGACGTATTCCGTTCCTTTTGTTGTTAAGATCTGTGCATCTTTCCTCAGACATATGTTTGATCTTGGCCTTTGTTTGAAGTCAGAGTGCATGTTGCTACCATCTCAGTGTACCATGATCTGGTGAAAGACAAAATTCGGGTTTATTACAAGCTGATTAAGTTGTCTTTAATGACAAAGACTTTGTTTCTTGTAGTCATTACATATTCCAGGTAGAATTTTGAGCTTCAGAATATGAGTTATGAGGAATCCTATGTTATGCTTCATAAAGGCTGGGTGTCTGTCACTACTGGTTATTTACTCCCAAAGCAGATGCCAGAGCTCCCATTCTGGTAGTCTTTCTATCTCACAGTGTTCTTCTCAGGAATGGAATCTAGGGACATCCATGGGCAGAACTCCTTGATTTAATGTTTGCAGGATGCATGAAATTACAATTATGGAAAGGTTATTAATTTCCTTTGTTCTGTTTAAGAACAGTAATGCATTCGTCAAGCAGAACATAGTCAGATGAGCTGCTGACTGCATTGCCTCTTGCCACCATTTGTCTAATTGGCCATTAGCAAATGTTGTTAAGGGTAATTTTGCCTAGGGTTAGCTGATTACAGTGTTTGGTTCAGGAACTTGTCCACAACAGATATCTGCATCACAGCCATTTGGTGTGTTGTGCATGCTTCGAGTCTGTGTGTGACTACTGAAATAAAAATAACTTGAACGGCTAAATGTCAAACTGGAAACAGCGAAACAGACATTTAGCAAAAACCAACAACGTTGAAAAGAAAGTCATCGAATGACCATAATCACCCCTCACCCCCCAACTATATATACCAGCTCCGAGGAAGCAGTACAGTGGGGAATAGGGCAAATTTAAAAGGTTTCCCTTCACTTACCTTATGCATTGCATTACTTCCTGGTTGTTGGCCAATTATGGCCATTTGATGAACTTATTTTCGAAACTGTTAGAGTTTGCTAAATGCCCCTTTTTTCTGTTTCTACAATTAGCCATTCAAGTTATTTTTATTTTGATAGCCCAACAAAGACCCCATGTCTTCACTAAACAATAAAGTTTGAACTCCCATTCTTGGAGCAAAACTTCCTTTATCACTTCTTTGCTGTAGGACTAAGCCTTCTGGCTATCTAGATGGCAGGGAATGATCCCGCAGCTGTTCATCAAAAAGCAGCTGAAGCTCTAGCTTTGGTGCAAGACATGGCTTCCAGTAATCTAGACAAAAAAATAAATCAAACGTGCTTAGAGGTGACTAAAATAAACAAAGCATTGAAGTAGTATATCCAGTAAAGTAGCAAAAGGCTGGAAAAATGGAAAAAGCTTTAAACAGCTATTCAGATGAAGTGATAAAACTGCAGACGTCAGAGGTTAAAATAAAGAAAAGACTGGCTGAGTATGAGACTGCATCAGAAGAGATGTTTCAAAAAATAGGTTGAATTAGAGGATAGAGCATGTTGGGAAACTATGAGATTTTCTGCTATACCAGAGAAACTGGATGGAACAAACAATATTAATTTTATGAAAGTACAAATAAGCAACTGGATGGTATTCCACAACAGGAGAAGAGCACATTTATTCCAGCAGTCAGGAAATGTTGAGAAGCAGGTGTGAGATTCAAGCTGCTGTATCCAGCTGTCTTCAGAATATTTTTTCTTGGAGAGTCAAAGTAATTTTTTCATGCAGAACATACTAAGGAGGAAATATAAACGTTTATCCAACAAAAAGTGAGCTATCAAATAGAAGGGGGTTCTGCTTCTTATTCCTCTGGTATTAATACTCGTAGAGGGACTATGCCAGTGAAACGTTTTCAATGTTTCAAAGGAAAATCTTTTTGAGACAGAAAAAAGCGCATGGGTTGACTGGAAGAACTAGGAGTACATTGGAAATGAGCCAGAGACTGTGTTTGGGAGATGGACATTAACAGGAAGAAAACCCGGAACTCAGAAATTAATGAATAAATGTGGGATTACAAAACATCAAACACATTTGTGAAATATGACAGAACAAGAAAACCTGGAAATATTGGACATTTTTGACTTTGTAAAACTTGTAGGGGACTTCAAAGTATATGCCCTATTTCACGTCATTATAGGTTCATAGGTTGGTACTAGGCTATCGGCCCTAGGACCTATACAAGCATAGCCATAACAATTCCCTGGCTATTTCTTCGCAGAATATTTACTTCTCTGGTCCCCTGTCTAGCAGGGCAACTTGCGTGATTCCCTGGGTGAATTTCCCATCTCGCATGCAATCATCAAGGTTCCTTTTGAAGAGGGTCAAAGACGTGCTCAGCTTGACATATATGGGCAGTCTATTCCAGAGTATGGGGAGTCTCTGGGTCAGGAACCTATCCCTCCAGTATGTTTTGTTCATTGTGATGACCATGTTTAGATACCTGGAGCATTTGGCTCAGAAGGATTGGGATTTCTTTAAGTGTAGCATGTCCAACAGCACTGAGTTTGACATGGCCTTGTATGTTAAGCAGGGATTGCCTCTGAGTAGGCAATATGTGACAGAGTATACCTGGAGTTTTTTAGATGGTAAGCATAGGGCATCTGCTTTAGGCCTGTGATTCTTTTAGTGAGGTATTTCTGTGGCCTTTCCAGTTGTTGCAGATGTCTTGTGAGGCACATACCAAACGGGGTGTTGTACTCTATAATGGGTCTAATGAGGGATGAGTACAGTGGGACAATGACCTCCTTTTTTTCTGGATGAAAAGCCCTTAGTGATGAGGTGTGCCACATAGAAGGATTCCCTAACTGTTGTGGCTATGTGGTTATCAAAGGTGAAACTACTGTACACCTGTGTCCGTAATCACGCTTTTGGTGTTTAGTGTATTGCCACTTATGTGGTAATTCATGGGTAAATGTTTTTTCGCAAAGGGGATAACTATACATTTCTTGGCACTGAGCTTGAGCCCATGACTCTGGTACCAAGTATCTGTTTCTGTAAGGCCCTTTTGTAGAATATCCACATCATTTGGGGATTCAATAATGGCTCCCAGTTTGCAGTCATCTGTGAACTTTGTTAGCCAGAGTCCTTTAGTGTTGACCTGTACTTCAGAGAAGTAGATGCCAAACAAGAGTGGTCCCAGGACAGAACCCTGAGGTACTCCACTTGTCACTTATCTGGAGCTGGATTTTGAGTCGGCTACTTTTACAGTATGGGTTCTTGTCAGTAAGCCAGTTGGCAACCCATCGAGTGATGTAGGGACTAATGCCCAGCTTAGTAAGTTTATCTGTGATTCCAGAGTGGGGGATGGTGTCGAAGGCCTTGGCGAGATCCAGATAGGGTGTGTGGACTGCCTTACCCTCATCCACAGCTCTGGAGACTGATTTGAAGAAGTCAATCAGGTTGAGGAGACAGGATCGGCCCTTTATGAAACCAAACTGAGTGGGGTCCAATGTTTGAAGGTTGCCAATGTCTTTGTTTAAAGTTCCATGATAATGCATTCCATGGCGCTGCAGATCAGGCTCGTCAGACTGATGGAACGATAGTTCCCGGGATCCAAGGTGGATCCCCCCTTGTGGAGTGGGATAACTGTAGCTGTGCACCACTCACAGGGCATGAAGCCTGAGGTGAGGCTATGATTAAACATGACGATTAGGTGAGGTGCCAGGTCATTTTGTAGTTCATGTAGTGCACTGCCTGGGATGTCATCTGGTTCCATGGATGCTGTATTCTTAGCTTTGGAGTGTGCGTTTTTTACCTGTGTGGCCATGATTACCGGAATTTGGCAATCTTTTGTTATTGAGATGGGCCCTTTAGGGGGTGAGAGGGGGGTGAAGTTGGCACTGAATCGATCTGCCAGGATATTGGCAATATCCTTGGGATCAGTATATTTAATGCCATTCTGTTGTAGCTCAGAGCAGATCTGAGCATTGCCATTTAGATTCTTGACATAACTATAGAATGCCTTGTGGTTGGCCTTGGAATCTTTGGTAATTTTATTTTCGTAACTAGCTTTGGAGGATTTTATGAGAGATCTCAGCTTCTTACTGAAGTTGGTAAGGGAGTTTTTTACATCCTGGGATTTTCGTTTTTTCTGCAACAATTTCTTCTTTCTGCTGTATAGTTTGTTTATGGCAGGGGACCACCAGATTGGGTTCCTTATTTTGGAGGAGACCATCTTGGTTCTGTTTGGAATGGCATGATTCATGCACGAGTGGATGTGCTCGTACAGTGCCTTAGTGTATGATTCAGCAGTCAAACTTTCAGTTCACGTCTGTATGGGTGTCATGAAGTTTGTCACTTCTGACTTGAGTAGCATGAAGTTGGCTTTGGAGAAGTTTGTTATGGAAGTTGCCCTACTGGGGGGGTGGGGGTATGATGTAGATGTCAAAGGTGATTAGCTTATGGTCAGACCTAACCAAAGAGGGGGTAACCACTGGTGTGGAGCATCGATCTCCCATGTTGGTAAAGACCAGGTCTAGGATATTGGAGCCCCTGGTGGGATTATGGATTAGTTGGTCCAGGGCATTGGAATTTATGAATTCCAAGAACCGTTGAGCAAAGGTATTGGTACCTGAGTAGTTTTTCCCAATTAATGGCAGGGTAGTTGAAATCACCCAGTATTAGGGTGTTTGGTTGTATCTTAATGTTTTCTAGTATGTTTAGAAAGATATAGTGAGAATCTTGGAGCATAGTCGGGGATCTGTAGCAAGCTACAATTCGGATTGCAATCTTACCTAGTGTTAGTTGCACCTGTAGAATTTCAGATGCATTGTGTTGGGCAACTAGCCTGGAGGTGTGAATATCCTTGGTGAATATTGACACTCCTCCTCCTTTAGTGCTTTGATCCTGGTTTGGTGGCCGAAAAGTGTGGTAAGAGTTGTAGCCTGGTATTGCAGGGGTGCTCTCTGGAGCCTTGAACCAGGTCTCAGTTACTGCATAGATATCGATGTTCTCCATTTTTAGGAGTGCCTCAAGAGAGTGCATTTTGAGGTTTATACTTCTAGCATTGAATAGCATTACCTTCAGATTTTGCATGCTTATATCTGTTATGGTGGTGATTTTGTCCTTTGAGCCTTGCCTAAAAAAGGCACTAAAGGGGTGGCAAGACCCTTAGCCAGTAACCTGAATCCCAGGGGCGACAGGTGCAGACCATCTCTGGCAAAGCATCATGGTTTGTCAATCATGTCGTCCCATGCAGATAGATACTGGATCCCCTTTGAATGATACCAGAAACCTAGCCAATTGTTGAAGTCAATCATTTTGTCCTTATACTGTGGTATCATTCTGGGCGAAGGCAGGATGCTGCTCAAGGCTAGGGTCATATCTGTTTGGCAGAACATTAAGAAGAGGGGAAAACATAGGAAAGAGGTAACTGTAAGTAAAGCAGTTTTTGTTCTTAACAGTATTTTATACTACATGACATATACTGCATGTTATAAAGAAAAACTTTTTCCAGTCATTTTTGTGTATAATAGGGATACTAAAGTTAACAGGTGCCTTTTTTCCTTCTTTCTTGCTTCTTGTTCAATTTTAAGAAACGTAGGCACTGGAATATAAAAAGAAAAGAAAGCCTGGACAAAAGTGCATGATGCAAGTAAAGTTTATGAGATGTTTCTTACTTTTGCATATGGGAATGACTGGATTAAGGCCCTTGACTTGATCTAATAAGTTTTAAGGGGAAGAAAGTAACTAAAACAACAGTGAATGAAATGAAAAGTTTTCCTCTAGCAAATAAATGTTAACAGTGCAACATGAAAATCTTGTAGCTGAAGGCAATTTTGTATCTGGTTCTCATGTTTCTATGCATCAAGCTGATAAGGGCAATAAAAACAGAATACTCTTTTCTTTCAATGGCTAAAAGATAATGTTTTCTGAAAGCATTCAACTGATTTTCTACGTCCGGGAGAGGAATAAAGGTAAGACAAAAGCAACAGCACTAAGTATAAGTAGAAGCACAGGCTGTACCATGTGTCTTTGCATGGATAACCTTAATTATAGGGCTATTCAAGGCTGTGATTATAACTGTCAATCTGGGACAGTTCCTATTAGGAGGGTTAAACTTCATTATTTGAAGATGTACATAATTGTGTGTGTTTGTATTAAGCTGATAGGTTATGTGGAGTTTCTCAGGTGTGTTTGTTTTTATTTGACGGTTTTCATTAAAACAAAAATTCTTGTAATATGCGACATAAGTTCAAATGCATATGATGGGAAACTATTGTATAAAAGTTCAACCTGTCAAAAATTAGTGTATGCATGTGACACAAAAGTTGAAACTAGACATTTAAAAAAAATCTGTTATATATAACAGGTGAGAATAATAACTTCTTATCATAATGACAGCACTTTCCATTTTATCTTTAAATATGAATGGTCTCACAGGTATGTACAAAAATGAAAGAGTAGTGAACGATTTTTAAAAATGCAGAGTGCAAATAGCTATGATACAGGAGACACATTTAGAAAGAAAAGAGCTTGTGAATTTGATAGAGAAAGGATTTCAGCAGAATATCTAGGACAAAGGAAAAATGGAAGTACTTATATTAATTGCTAAAGGAGCTTCAGTAGCGATAGAAGAGCAGAGAAAAGATAACAACAGTATATTTGTAGTAGTAAGGCTATTGACAAGGGAGGAAGATTACACTGATATGCATTTATATTCCACCTGAAACTGTTACAATTAACTTTAAGAAAATTCTGAGAGGAATAATCAGCTTTACTTATTGGTGGGGACTAGAATTTGATTTGCAACAGTGAGGATGTATTTGGGGGGTGTAGAATGGAAAAATACCAAAAGAGGGTAGATTTTTAAATACAGATGTTAAGCTGTCTATCTCGCCTTCATTTCTTGCTTGTTGGGATCGGTGCCTACCCTTTGCTCCAACTCAGCCATCTTCTATAGCTCGAGAGCTGTTTACTGGCTCGAGGCTACCTCTTATCCCATGATGCCTAGCGCTAGCTACCCAGATCCCATTTGCCGCTTCACTGCGAGGTTCGTTGTTACTGGCTCAGGCTCGTGTAAGTTTATTATAATACCTTTTTAGCAGATTAGGGTTTCTTTTTTGTTAGTTTAGAGTTTTTGACATAGTCGTTAATTAGTTTGTTGTAGTTTTAGTGTTATTGTATTTTTCCCTTAGAACTTGTTTAAATTATAGTTATTCCCTTCCCCCCTCCCTTTTTTCCTATCTCTACTTATAAGTAGCGTTTTAGTATAAGCCTTTCTCTTTTACTTCTTAGGGAGCCGTTTAAGTTAGAGACTTCCTAGTATAAAAAATAAATAAATAAATAAATCTTGACTCTAGTTATCGTGTTTTTGGTTAGGCTAGTGTCTGTATTTTTTTGCTGTTAGGGCCTTTGGCCAAAAACGTTTCAGTGTTAGGTAGCATTCTCCACTGGATATGTCTAAAGAATCCAAAGTGTCTGGATTCAAGAAGTGTGTTTCATGCTGTCAGAAAATGTCTCTGACAGATGGGCACACTTCTTGTGTCTATTGCTTAGGCGCAGTACACCTGCAGGACTCTTGTTCTGTATGCCACGCATTCAGCCCAAGGGTTCTGCAGGAGTGCAAAAATAAGCTTATCTTAAGGGGTCTTCTTAACCCCCAGGATTCACCGGCCAAGGCTCAGCCGGTAAAATCTCCTAAACTGACCATATCGTCGGTTCCCAGCTCAGAGCCGTCATTGGCCCAAGCATTACCTACTACTTCGGTTCTGGCTGGAACCGAGGAGGCTGCCTCCCAGTCGGCTCCACCAGTATCTTCGGAGCCGTCTCGGACTCATAAGAGACCGAGGTCCCCTTCTCTAGAGTCTATACATTCAGCTCCTCGGTCTCCCCTGTTGCAGAGTGACCACAGTCACAGATCCTCCCACTCCTCTCGGTCCTCTAGATTCTCGGATCACAACATGGAGAGAGTGGTCAGTAGGTTGCTGAAGTCGCAGGCACTGGCCAAAATGTTGTCCAGCCCACCTCAACAGGTGTCAGCTCCATCTGCTTCCATCGATGTTCTTCCTCCGACTCCTTTGAGCTCAGAGCTGGAGTTTGTTGGGGTTCGAATCGTGGAACCGTTGGCACCGATAACGATTTCCCCTTCGGTTCCATCGTCGGCTCCGATCCCCACGATGGTGCCTTCTGTCGACGGATCTGGGCGCCGAGGCTCCCTTGTCGGCTCCGAGGGGGTGAGTGGCATCGGACCCTTGTCTGACCCCGTTCGCCCTCTCAGAGCTTCGGCGCAGGTGAGCTCAGCTCCTACATCAGCCTCGGAGCCGTCCCCCTCGATGCTGAGGAGGATTCCAGTTTCCTCGGAACCGGAGCCTTCTTTGCATCATGGCAGGGATGCCTTTGATGTCATGAGGAGTGTACTGGCCCCTGAGTCAGCACCACGTTCGATCCCACTGGCTCCGTCCCCTGTAGTGCCTGCGTCAAACTCTGTCCCTCCTCCAGACCCCAAGCGTGGGGAACCGACGCTCCAGAGCACCCCACTGGGTGTTTCCTCTTCTTCCGAAGCCTCCCCTGATCATTCAGAGGAGGCCTTTCAGAAGAGGAAGTGCAAGAGGAAGCACATTGACTCCACTGAGTCTGTCACTTTGGATACAGATTTGGATGAATCGGAAGGGTCTCTGAGATCCCCCTCTGAAGATGTTTCCTTTTCGGACATCCTAGAAATGCTTAGGCAGAGGGGGAACTGGACTGCCCTAGCCCCTACTGAGGATGAATCCGTATTCCTGGATGCTTTCGGTTCCCACCCTTCCACCTCCTGGGTGTCTCCGCCCTTCGATCCACTAATGTCAGTGGTGGCTCGAAGGGCTTGGTCAGCCCTGGATACAGTGGAACCAACCCCGAGGAGGCCCGGCAAGTTTATCACTGGTAAACAGTTCCTTACCAAGGGTGTTCCCGTAGATGCCATGGTAGTAGCAGCGGCCAGTAAAAAGGAGTTAGCGGAAACTTCTCCCTCTGTCCATCCTTCTAACAAGGAGTCTAGGACCATGGATAGATATGGGAAGCGTATGTTTGCTTCAGCGACCTTTTCCATGAGGTCACTCAATTACTTATGCCATTTTACCAGGCTTCAGAGGGATCTCCTGAAAGAGCTTGGAGATACCCTCCAGGATCCATCAGCTGAAGGGGCTCAAGCTAAAGTGGCTTCTCAGCTGGCGACCCTTAATTCGGTAGTTAACTCCTCCATGAGGCTCATTTCCTATGCAGCCGATGGTGCGAGTAGAGCCGCAGGTACAGGTGTGGCCCTTAGGAGACATGCATGGATGCGGCTATGTAATTTTGCAGAGCCTTTTACAGCGTCATTCACCAACACTCCCTTTGACGGTTCATTTCTGTTTGGACCACAGGTGAAGGACACTCTTACTAGGTGTGAACAGGAAGGCAAGACTCTCTCTGCCATGGGAGTCCGTTTTTCCACTCCTTCCAGACCATATCCCAAAGGTCTGAAGAGTGGAAAAATGTGGTTTCAGAAATCCCAGGGAGCACATAGTGATTTTTCCTCCAGGGGCAGAGGAGGAAACAACAACAACAGATGCCGCCCTCAGGGCAGAGGGGGTCTGCAGAACCAGGGCAGCAGAGAATCCTTCTCTGACAAGCCCTTCTAGCATCCCTGAAGGGTTGCCCGGCTGCTCGTCTTTGGAGCAGTCAGGGGAAGACTTTCACTGTACCCAAAAGCCTGGCAAGACATTATGCGAGACAAATGGGTACAATCAATCATATCTGGAGGCTATGTAATTTCCTTCTTCCAACCTCCCCTACTGTCAAGCAAATCCCTTCCAGATGTTCCACCCTATCTGAGGGCCCAAGCAGTCATAGAAATTTCAAGACTGTTAGGAAAAAGAGTCATCCAGGAAGTCCCGGCAGACCAACTCGGATCCGGAACTTACTCAAGGTTCTTTTTGGTGCCAAAAAAGACAGGAGACTGGAGACCAATACTGGATCTCAGCAGACTAAATAAGTCTGTTCAAAGAACAAGGTTTCGGATGGTCATGCTACAGTCCATTCTACCCTTTTTGGGTCAGGACAATTGGATGTGCTCAGTAGATCTCCAGGATGCGTACTATCACATCAAGATGGACAGGCGCTCCAGGAGATTCCTTCGCTTCCGGCAGGGAGCCAGTCATTATCAGTTCAGAGCTCTGCCCTTTGGTCTCACCACAGCCCCCAGGGTGTTCACCAAATGTATGGCAGTGGTCACAGCTCACCTGAGGCGTCAAGGATTCCAGGTGTTTCCTTATCTAGACGACTGGCTCCTTACTGCTACTACCAGGCATCAACTCCTTCAAGCCAGGGACTATACAGTCGCAATTTGTGCCCAGCTAGGCATTACTATAAATTTCGAAAAGTTTGCCTTGTTGCCCTGTCAGTCTGTTACCTATATAGGAGCAGATTTAGATACAAGAAGTATGTCCGCAAGGCTACCGCCAGTCAGAGTGGCCTTGATTCGGCAGCAAGTTCATATCCTCATGGAGTGCAAAAGGGTACAAGTCAGGTTGGTCCTTCAAACTCTGGGTTCTATGGCAGCGGCAATTCTTCTTGATACCTCTGGCCCATTTTCACATCAGAATCCTTCAGTGGCTTCTCTTCACACAGTGGTCCTTTCAACAGCTCCCCATGTGTCACATGATCATGATTACAGAAACATGCAAAGGACACCTTCCCTGGTGGGTGGTCTCCCCACTAGTGTCTCAGGGCAGACCATTCATCCAGCCCCCTCTGGTTGCCACAGTGACCACGGATGCCTCACTGGTAGGGTGGGGGGGGGGCATTATCAGGGCAGGACAGTCCAAGGCACTTGGCAGCCTCAGGAGTACCATCTGCACATAAATGTCTTGGAGATGAGAGCCGTGCTACTAGCTTTGCAAGCACTTCAGGGCTCCCTCCCTCCTGGGACCATTGCAATTCAAACGGACAACATGTCAGTAGTGTGGTACATCAACAAGCAGGGGGGAACCAGGTCCTACCCCCTATGTCTAGAAGCACTCAGATTCTGGCAGTGGGCGATTTCATCCCAACAATTTCTGATTGCGACGCACATCCCTGGGAAGTCCAACGTCATAGCGGACAGGCTTAGCAGAGCTATTCTCATGCCTCACGAGTGGTCTCCGAATCAGGTAGTTGCGGATCTGATCTTCCGCAAATGGGGACAGCCTTGCTGCGATCTGTTTGCAACCCCCTTCAACACCAAATGCAGCAACTACTTCTCCCTTTTACCGCTTCCCGGTCACCCTCCCAGAGATGCTGTAGTCCATGATTGGCCTCAGGGACTTCTTTATGCCTTCCCACCATTCCCACTCATACACAAACTCATACAGAAAGCGATATCGTTGGGTTGCAAAATGATCTTTACTGCACCTTACTGGCCTCGACAGATTTGGTTTCTGTTCCTGCACCGTTACCTCCTCGAGTAGTGCTGGACACTGCATCCTATTCCAGACCTGCTGATTCATCAATCAGGAGAGCTGCATCAATCCCTCCAAACACTGCAGCTCACAGCTTGGTTGATCCAATTCCAACCCCAGCCAGGCTTCCCAGCATTTCCCCGGCTGTGCATGAAATTATTGTCTCCTCTCACAAATCGGCTACTAGGAAGACGTATGCTAGCAAATGGAAACGTTTCTCTTATTGGGCAGAGGCTAGGAACATAGATCCCTTTTCAGCCCCAGTTCACAAGATCTTGGAGTTCCTAAAGGAGCTTTTTCACTCTGGGTCTGCTTCTGCCACAATCAGGGTTCAACTAGCGGCCATCTTTAACTTTCATGTTGGTTTTTGTAATCTAAATATTATGTCTCATAAGCTGTGTAAAGCCTTTCTCAGAGGGACTACTCTCCGTAGGCCCCCAGTGAGAGATCCCCCTCCTCCTTGGGACCTTAATTTGGTACTAACCTCCTTGATTATGCCCCCTTTCTAACCAGCAGCATCCTGCTCCCTTAAGTTTCTATCATGGAAAACTCTCTTTCTGGTAGCTATTACCTCAGCCAGACGTGTCTCGGAACTTCAGCACTAAGCGTTTGTTCTCTGTACTTAGTTTTTCACAAGGACAGGGTTGCTCTGAGAACTAATCCCTCCTTCCTTCCTAAAGTCTGCTCAGAAAATAATCTAAACCAATCCCTAACTACACCAACAAGGCAGAATACAAGTTACACCTTTTGGATGTTCATAGACAATTGCGTTTTTACCTGCATAGAATGAAAGATATAAGAAAGTCGGATCAACTTTTCCTTTCCTATGCTAAGGGCAAACAGGGTCTCCCAGTCTCCAAAGTGACCCTGTCCAGGTGGTTGTCTCACATTATTACCTTCATCTATCAGCTAAGAAAAAAAAGAATTGTCTACCAAACCGAAGGGTCATTCTTCTAGGGCTTTGGCCACTTCTGTAGCCTTCCAGTCTAGGTTGCCCATGGACTCTATTTGTGCCACTGCCATGTGGGCAAATCCTCATACCTTTATTTCTCATTACAAGCTAGACATGGTCTCCAGGAATAGAGCTAACTTTGGTTCCACTGTTCTGAAGAGTCTGTTCCAGTGAGACACCCAGGATCGTAGGTGCTAGGGACACTGTCCCAACAAGCAAGAAACAAAGGCGAGATAGACAACTTAACATAAAGAAGTTATGTACGTACCATAACGTTCCATGTTAGTTGCCTTCATCTTGCCTTCTTTCTTGCATCCCCCCCTCCATCCCCCTGTCCTATTGGACCGAGAGGAGTTTAGGCTTCACCAGCTGAGTATTCTCTGGTTTGTTTCCTCTACTGACTTGGAGAGTATGACAGGTATGCCCAAACTGTTAGTTTGGTCAGGTTATTTTTGCTATGTCTGGGGTTAGCTATTACAAACGAGATCTGGGTAGCTAGCGCTAGGTATCATGGGATAAGGGGTAGTCTCGAGCCAGTAAACTGCTCTCGAGCTATATAAGATGGCCGAGTCGGAGCCGAGGGTCGGCTCCGATCCCAACAAGCAAGAAAGAAGGCTAGATGAAGACGACTAACATGGAACATTATGGTAGGTACATAACTTCTTTTTATGAATATATTTGGTATTGGAGATGTAAATTCAATAGTAGGAGCTTGGATAGAATTTATATATTATTCCTCAAGGTAGAAAAACTGGGGTAGGCTAGACAGCAGGGGTGTAGCTAGGATTTTCAAATTTGTACTCACAGCTCTCAAACTGCTACGCCCCTCCCCAGCCAAGCTATGGCCATTCTCGTAATTAACGGTTTGCTCTTTTAGTATCGATAAAGAGGCATTCGCTGTAATGCCTCTTCAGTAATATAGTATAGATTCACTCAAACTTGGTTCCTTGAATTGAAAATGAACCTGAAAGTCAGTTCTTTGAAAAATGCAGCATGGTAGTTGGGGTAGAGGATTCATGCTTTTGTTTTCTGTAACTAAGGTACAGGTTTTGAGCTTGAGTAAATTACTAACCACCTGCTACCCCTAACTAGTGTGTATGCTACCTACCATACACACACACATACCTCTCAAACTCTTAGAGCAACAAACCCATAAATAAAACTGAGACAAAGGCCCAAAAATAAAGACATTTTTTTAAATATTGCCCTTATAAATTTAGAAAGATAATAGAATAGTAGTAGGTCTTGCATTAGTACGAATTTTCTGAAAGGTATGAAATCTGAAACTCAAATGTCTGCCATTATTTTCTAACTTCAGTCTTTAATGGTTTGCCACAAATTTGCCAGAAAAACACAATTTTATGAAAAACGGACCAAAAATGTGATGAAAAATATAAAATTGCCAGACAATACAGCTGGGAACCTGTCAAAGAAGGGACACCATTTTAATATGAGCACTGTTAACTTGAGCAGCTGACAAAATTAGAGAATCTACATGCATTTCTGAAATAAAAGTAATGTATAACTCTGATCATTAGTTATTTATAATTCAAAAAATCTAAAATACTGCTCTCACTGGTAAATGCTCTTGTGGAAACAACCAGTAAATATATAATAAAAAAAACGTAGCACAAGAGCAAAAGCAAGGGTCAAATCTTATATTCAAAGCCAGATACTTTTATTAGTAAAACAGTGGATAAGCGCTTTCGCTAAAAAATAGCTTCATCAGATCACAATGTTTGCTTAACATAGACAGTTTAAATACTAAAGCACATGGTGAGTACAATTCAAATGAACCAGTCATCATCACACATCAATTAGTTCACTTAACATTTAAAGCAGCAAATACAAAAGTATATCAGTGCATTCATTACTGCTACTAATCATATAAAAATATATATATATATATAAGACGTCAACGGAGCGACAGTAGACATGCAGGCGCTTTACCGAGCACTGGACGACATTGAGAAGGACTTCCTTAAACTAAAACGTTTACAGGCACAGCGTGCCCATTTCCGATACTGTCTTGACCACCATATAGTGCCTCGTGGTTTGTGAGTATTCTGTATGCCTAGCCAAGGCACTGACTTTCCAGAACTGTTAGCGCGTTGGCAGCGCATCAACTTAGAGACCAGTCGTGAGTATCTCAAGCTCTTGATTGACTTTTTTAGTCCTGAGGAAAAGAAACTAACTGGCTCAATTAATTCTAAACAAAAACACTTATTTACTGACTTTCCTGAAAATAGCGTATATCCACTATTTGAAAATTTACTTGACTGTGTTTCCGCCTATGATCGGAAACTTTTGCAACAAAAAAGAAATAAAGTGATACGTGACTTGAATGATTTTAAACTAGGTCAAGTGTTTGTTTGGCAGAGACATAACAATGATAGACTAGCTACTAATGTATATGAGGGTCAGACAAATGTTAATACTGTACAACCTACTAGAATGAATGTAACTAATACATATACGAGAAATGCTGGTAGTAATAGAGGTTCAGCGTTCTCTACACATGTTCCTGACAGTCTGAATATGCCTAATAATGTTAATTTGAATGGTTTAGATAATAGCAAATCTACTTATGGCTCACAACCTGATAGTAATGAAGAAGAGAGATCTAGTATTGTAAATACAAATAATAATATAGAGATTGCAATAAGTGATGCACCTTGCAATGAATTAAATGATTCTAATGATGTAATTAGGTTAGTGCATTCCAGCGCACAGGAAAGCATTAATCTATACCCTGAAGTTAATGTTGTTAAGAACAAACCTTCAGTTACTTCAGAGCCAGCAGTTAGACCTAAAACAAAGGAAGCTAATCAGCATGTAGCTGATGCCAATTTAACTCTCCCTTTACCCGTGCGCATGGACAAAGGCCCAAGGAGGTCACGTTCCATGAGCAGGGGAAGGCAAAAGAGGAAATTGTCAGAAGACTCTCTACACAATACCACGATAAAGAAAATGTGGGTAAAGAAAAGGTAGTGTTCAACCTTTCTTCTGTTGAATTAACTGACTCTGACATCTCTTTGTTAAGTAAGGGCCTGAATTATATACCAAAGACAACTGGCTGCCTTACTGATACAATTATGGATTTAAGAATATTTTGTAGAAATTTAATGTTGAAATATAATTACAGGGATAAGGATAGCACTGTCAGAGAAGGCCCTATATTCAAGAATCTTAGTGATTATGTACCCGTAAATCACCCTCTAGTAGAGGCTTTTTTGAAAGTAACTGAGGAAGAGTTGCATCACTACTATGAAACTAAGACATAAAATAAATTAAAGAAATCAGATAATTTAACATTCAATGAAAGAAAAAGCTTGAATAACCTGCAATTAAATAAGAATATTGTAGTTAGGCCAGCAGATAAAGGTTCTGGTGTTGTTGTCCTGGACAAAGAACATTACATGAATTCTATGCATGATATGTTACAAGACAAGTTTTATGGTATCATTAATACATCAGACGTTCATGACACCTGTAGGTATGTATTTGATACCCTTACTGATATTTACAAAAGTAATTTAATTGATAGAAATACCTATGAATACCTTATGGTTGAGAAACCAATGTTGCCTCTAATTTATGGACTTCCTAAGTTACATAAAGACTTAAGTAACCCACCAATGAGGCCCATTGTATCTGGAAGAGGGTGGGTTACTGAACATTTATCAGTATTCATAGAGAAGCATTTAAGACCCATTTTGAATAAAAATAAATTTGTCTTACGTGACACAAAGCAATTTTGGTAGACCTCTATGAATGCATCACACATTGTGACAATATTAATGCTTGTTATTTTGTCACCCTAGATATACAGTCCTTGTTCACTGTAATACCCAATGAACTAGGTTTAACTTTTGTCACGAATTATTTAAAAGAATGTAGTGACTATTCTGAATTGTTGATAGATCTGATTGTCCATTTTCTTGAACTTGTGCTTTATAATAACATGTTTATGTTTGATGATAAGATTTTTAAGCAACATGAAGGCGTAGCAATGGGCACTCCTTGTGCCAACAGCTACCAACATGTTTCTAGCATTTTGTGAACAAGAAGTTTTGTTTAAAGAAAAGTTTTTTAAGGAATATGTCATCTTCTTTCGTAGATTTGTAGACAATGTCTTTTTTCTATGGAATGGAACAGTAGATAACTTAGAAAAGTTTTTAAACATCATGAATAGCTTGACAAATTGTTTGAAATTCACTATGCAATACTCCTATGAGAAAGTGGTGTTCCTAGATGTTTATGTAGAAAGGTTACACAATGGTCTCATCAACACAGGGGTATATCAGAAACCTTGTCACAGCAACATGTTACTACATAGGACAAGTATGCACCCACCCCACATTTTTAAAATTATAATTAAAGGACAATCTTTAAGATGTTCTACGCTAAATCCGTCAGAAATAGGCTTAGAAAAAGATCTGTCATGTTTACGAAATAGATTAAAGAATAGGGGCTACAAAATTAGTGAAATAGATCAATACACTACTGAAGCCCTCAATTCACGTGATGCTAGAGGTAAACCTTATTTTGGTCCAGTACAGGATATCATTAGAACTGATATTTCTTCGACACCCTTGAATGTCAAATTTGCAACAAGTTATACAACAGACTTATTTGAAGTCAAGAATATCATATGTAAACATTGGGATATACTAAAGGCTGATGAAGAGATTTCTAACATAGTTGGCAAAGAACCCTCTTTTATATATAGAAACAGAAACAACTTAAAAAGACTCCTCTGTTATCCTAAGAAAGCTGTACAGCATGTTAGTTCAGGACATACAGAAAAATGTGGTCATTGTAATTTTTGTTGTTATATTGACAGCAATACCACATTTATCCATCCAGATAATGGTAAAACATTTTATTTTAGAACACATGAGAATTGTATGACAACTAACGTTGTTTACCTGGCAGTTTGCAAAATATGTTCATCATTTTATGTGGGTAAGACGAACCGCCCACTACGTGACAGGATAAGAGAGCATATTTATAACATCAGAAAAAGTAATACACAGAATGCTTTAGCCAAGCACACTGTCTTACACAACACTCAACATGAACTTCAATTTAGGGTACTAGAAGTAATAGAACCTAATGCAAGAGGAGGTAACATAATGACATATACAGAGGAGAAGGAAAACAACTGGATTATTTTGCTAAGAGCAGATAGAGGCTCAGGACTAAATGACAAAGTCTCTATCAAACCTGTACTTAGAAAACGCAGACACATAAAGATATGAGAATATTTAGTCATTTTTAAATTGTAATAGATATATATAAATAATTTTTATAATGCATTTTAACAACAAGAAAACTTTTATTAAAGTTTTATACTATCATTTGTTGTATTCAAAGGATGCGCTTTTTTAAATGGAGTTAGTTTTTTATATATATATATATATTTATATGATTAGTAGCAGTAATGAATGCACTGATATACTTTTGTATTTGCTGCTTTAAATGTTAAGTGAACTAATTGATGTGTGATGATGATTGGTTCATTTGAATTGTACTCACCATGTGCTTTAGTATTTAAACTGTCTATGTTAAGCAAACATTGTGATCTGATGAAGCTATTTTTTAGCGAAAGCGCTTATCCACTGTTTTACTAATAAAAGTATCTGGCTTTGAATATAAGATTTGACCCTTGCTTTTGCTCTTGTGCTACGGTTTTTTATTAGTTATTTATAATTGTAAAGCCTCCACGTTTTCTTCCAAAATTGCTATTTTGTGGACAGATTATTAGGAGGGAACAACATTTTGAGCTCAAATTGGGGACAGTTGAGAGGTTTGGATATTCCTAATTCTATAAAGCGATTTATTTGCATGTACCTCTCAACCTCTTAATGCAGGAAATCTGGACAAGGCCAAATATATTGGGGGAATGTACAAACTGTACTAAAAATTGATCTTGTATAAACTTAAGACAGTTGATAGAATAACAGGTCTTGCTTTAGCATGCATTTTTCCTGAAGGTTATGACGTCTGAAACTTAATGTCTGTCATTATTTAGTGACTTCATTCCTAAATGATTTGCCAGAAAAGTTTTATTTTGCATTTTACAGCACGAACACCAATAAATATCTGCTAAACAAAGCAATGCAGTCTCACAATGAAACTAGACTTAGCATTAAAACTTCTCTGCCCTTGAAACTCACATTCATTGAAACAGCATTGAAACCCACATTCAAAGAAAACACATTTTGCAAGTGGCAGATAAAGATTAACTTTGTGCTGTTTTCAAATCATAGGCCCCTTGCACATGGAACATACACGTGCTCTTTGATACACCTTCCTGATTGTATTAAATTATATTCCTTATACAATACAGTGTAGTTGTTAGAGAGCATTTTAAATTTATTGTTTTGAACAATTTTCCAGTAAACAATGAAACAAAATGCATGTACCAATAATGACAAAACAGCCCAGTTCAGAACATTTCCATCATAAAAGTCTACTCAAACTTCTACAGTCCACCAGTATCAGTAAATATGCACAATCTCTGAACTAGTAAAAGCCATCTACACAATTCCACATTAAAGAAATCTGTATCTAATGAAGAGGTTGCTGCTAGCAAACAACTTTATATTTCATTGTTTCATCTACAAATAAAGTGCCTGTTGCCCTTGAGGAATAAATTGCCTATGTTGCATTAAAAAAAGTGATACGCTACTAATATTGCAATAGGGAATGAATGGCAAACTGATAACAGGTTCATAGTTACTACTAGACATATTTGCCAAAAAGGACTAAAGCATCCACCCCCTTTACAACACAGTACAGTATCAGCAATGCAACTACCTGCTGTGGGAGAAGAACCCACAGCCTTCTGCATCAAAAGCAAGTACACTACCTGTTGTGCTATTAACAATATAAGCAGACTCAGCATAAGCAGCACTAATCTTTAGTTCCCCTGCAGCTCTCAGCTCCTTGTAAAATGTACTCGACACTCAGCTGTATCTCTGAACTTTGCAGCACAAGAAATCTGGAAAAAGCCAACATTTATTGGAGGGGGAGTAACAAAAGCCCAAAAACCAGGGACACATTTTAAACATTGCTTGTATAATTTTGGAAAGCTGCTAGAATAAAATGCTGTGTTACCACCATGCATGTCTTGAACCCAGAACCATATGTACTACAGTCAGTGCAACATACCACTATGCTAAATCAGCAGTTTGAAAAATATGAAGACTGAAACTTAATGGCTAATGTTAAGTTGTCAATCTCGCCTTCATTCTTGCTGGATGGGTTCGGAGCCGATCCTCGGCTCCGACTCGGCACTTGCTAAGCTCAAGAGTCACTTCCACCAGCTCGAGGCAGCCCCATATCCCATGATGCAAGACGGAGATTACCCAGATCTCGTTTGCCGCTTCGCTCATGAGGTAACTTTTTACCAGCTCCTGGTAAGTGAATTTTTCTACCTATTTTTCTGAGACTTTAGTCCACCCCAGTACTTTATATTTATATATATATTACTTTATTAACTTCCTGATTCACTTAGCCCTATTCCCGTTAGTGTCCCGTTCCCTTTATTCACTTTTTTACTAGTCGGGCCTTAGGTCTTTACCCCTCCTATATTTTTCCTGTCAGGGTTTGTTTGAGTGTGTCTGTGTGTTTTTTCCCTGTACTTGGTTTTGTTAATTTAGTTTAATTTTTGGACTGACTGTGTAGTGTGTGTGTATTAGGGACTCAGTCATGTCTAAAGAAGCTAGGGTCTCAGGCTTCAAGAAGTGTGACTCGTGCTGTCAGAAGATGTCTCTGACAGACGGTCACACTTCTTGTATTTATTGCCTGGGACCTCTACACCTGCAGGACTCCTGTGCTATTTGTCACTCCTTCAGCCAGAGAGTCCTGCAGGAATGTAGAAATAAACTTATTCTCAGGGGCTTATTAAAGCCTGAGAGCTCCCCGGCTAAGTCCGGCTCGGGGAAGCCCTCAAAGTCTCCCAAGGCCCAGGCTTCAGTGTCCAAGCCTTCAGCCTTGGCTCCGACTCCCTCTGAGTCGACATTGGCTCCGGCTAGAGCCGATCCTTCCTTCTCTGAAGGTTGGCGCTGATACTCTTGCTTCCATGCCTGTGTCGGCTCCGGCTGGAGCCGACACATCTCTGACCCAACTCGGAGCCGACAAGTTGTTGGCGCCAACTGGAACCGAAAGTTCTTCGGCTCCGATGGCTGTGTCGAGAAAGAGATCCAGATCTCTGTCGCTGGAGCCTATTCATTCGGCTCCAGCCTCTCCCTTACTTTCGGAGCGGAGCCATCGGAGCCGATCCTCAAGGTCTTCCAGACTCTCAGACCATGACTTGGAGAGAGTGGTGAGTAGACTGCTGAAATCACAGGCACTGGCCCAGATGCTTCATAGCCCGTCTCAGCAGACGACCGCTATTCCACACCCTCCAGAAATTCCTCCTTCGACTCTCCTTCAGAGCTTGGAGCAGGAGCTTATTGGAACTGTGACTGTTGGTGCTTCGGAGCCGATACCACTCCTTTCGGCTCCGTCGTCTTCGACTCCTATCTCCTCCTTGAGACCGTCCTTGGAGGGATCCGGTTGTCGGGCTTCCCTTGTCGGTTCCGAGGGGGTGAGTGGCATCGGACCCTTGTCCGACCTCGTTCTCCCCCTTGGAGCTTCGGCTTTGGTAAGCTCGGCACCAACATCTGCTTCGGAGCCTTCCCTTTCCGTGGGGCCGGGGATTCCTGTTTCCTCGGAGCGGGAGCTCTCGGTCCTCCCCGGGAGGGGAGCCTTCGAGGTGATGAGGAGTGTACTAGCCCCCGAGCTGAGTCAACAGTCAGTCCCTTTAGCTCCTCCCTCTTCAGTGCCTGTAGATATCTCTTCCCACTCTCTTGCTCCCAGACCCAGAGATCCATCGCCCCAGGTTTCCTCATTGGGAATACCTTCCTGTTCTGAGGTTTCTCCTGATCCTTCAGGGGAACCCCCGCGTAAGAGGACTTGCAAGAGGAAGCATTTAGACTCCCCTGAGTCTACGACATCAGATACCGACTTAGATGAGTCGGAGGGGTCCCCAAGATCCCCCTCTGAGGATGTCTCCTTTTCAGACATTCTTGAACTCCTGAAACAGAGGGGGAACTGGCCCTCCATTAACCCCTCCGAGGATGAGTCGGTATACCTGGAGGCTTTTGGATCTCGACCCTCCACCTCCTGGGTTTCTCCGCCTTTCTACCCCCTCATGGACGTGATAGCTCGAAAGGCGTGGGCATCTCCTGATTCCGTGGAACCAGTCCCCAGGAGGCCTTCTCAATTTATCACGGCCCCCACTGAAAAACAATTTCTCACCAAAGGTGTCCCGGTTGATGCCATGGTGGTTGCGGCCGCCACCAAAAAGGAACTTGCAGATCCTTCCGTACCGGTCCATCCTCCTAACAAGGAGTCTAGGACCATGGACAGGTATGGTAAGTGGATGTTTTCCTCAGCGACCTTTGCTTTGTGTTCGCTGAATTATCTATGTCACTTCACCCGACTTCAAAGAGATATCCTCAAGGAATTGGGTGAGGTGGTACAGGATCCGTCAGCTGCTGGGGCTCAAGAGAAGATTGCCTCTCAGCTGGGAATCCTAAATTCCATAACTAACTCCTCCATGCGGCTCATTTCTTATGCAGCCGATGGAGCGAGTAGAGCTGCAGGCACAGGAGTGGCTCTCAGACGTCAGTCCTGGATGCGACTTTGCAATTTTGCAGACCCCTTTAAGGCATCCTTCACAAACTCTCCCTTCGATGGGACAACTTTGTTTGGACCACTTTGACCAGGTGCGAGTAAGACGGCAAGACTCTTTCTGCCGTAGGAGTCCGTTTCTCCACCCCTTCCAGGCCTTACCCCAAAGGTCAGAAGGGAGGGAAAATGTGGTTCCGAAAATCTCAAGGAGTCACGCCTGACGCACGTGGTCAGTTTACCCCCAGAGGCAGAGGGGTAATAACAACAGACGCCGCCCTAGGGGCAGAGGGGGTCCGCAGAACCAGGGCAGCAGAGAGCCTCTCTGACAAGCCCTTCCAGCATCCCTGAGGTGTTGCCCGACTGCCCACCCTTGGAGGCAGTCGGGGGGAGATTGTCACTGTACCCAGAAGCCTGGCTTTCCCTTTCTCAAGACAAATGGGTACAGTCGATCATATCCGAGGGTTACAAAATACCTTTCGAGAAAAGCCCCTTCCCTCAAAAAGGATCCCTTCCAGACGTTCCACCCGGTCTAAGGGAAATTGCAAAGCTAGTGGTTTCAAAACTTCTAGAGAAAAGGGCCATCCAGCCAGTTCCAGCAGGCCATTTAGAATCCAGAATCTTCTCAAGGTTCTTTTTGGTCCCCAAAAAGACAGGAGACTGGAGACCAATATTAGACCTCAGCAGACTAAACAAGTCTGTCAAAAAGACGAGTTTTCGGATGGTCACACTTCAATCGATTTTGCCCTTTCTGGACAAAGACAACTGGATGTGCTCTATAGACCTTCAGGATGCGTACTATCACATAAAAATCCACAGACACTCCAGAAGGTTTCTCCGCTTTTGGCTGGGGACCAGTCATTTTCAATTCAGAGCCCTACCCTTTGGTCTCACCACAGCCCCCAGAGTGTTCACCAAATGCATGGCAGTGGTCACGGCTCACCTGAGACGTCAGGGATTCCAGGTGTTTCCGTACCTAGACGACTGGCTCCTCACAGCCACCACCAGGCATCAACTTCTCCAGGCCAGGGATTACACTCTACGTCTCTGCAGCCAGTTAGGGATTTCTGTCAACTTCGAAAAGTCTTCCTTATCGCCTTGCCAATCTATTACCTTTATAGGCACAGATCTAGACACTACTCGGATGTCAGCAAATCTAACAAATCAAAGAATCCTGGATATCCAAAATCATGTTCGGATCATCCTATCCAGCAAAAAGGTACAAGCCAGGTTAGTCCTGAAAGTGTTAGGCCTAATGGCAGCTGCCATCACACTTCTTCCTCTGGCCCGCTTTTACATGCGTCTCCTACAGTGGATGTTGTTTACCCAATGGTCCTTCCAGCAGTTGCCCATGCGTCACAAGATCCTTGTCACACAGATCTGCAAGAGCCACCTATCCTGGTGGATTTCTTCCCCCCTAGTCCATCAGGGCAGACCATTTGCCCCCCCGGCCCCGGTAGCCACGGTCACTTCGGATGCCTCCCTGATCGGGTGGGGGGGGGCATTATCAGGGCAGGATGGTCCATGACACGTGGCAACCGTTCGAATACCACCTGCATATAAATGTCCTAGAGATGAGAGCAGTGCTTTTAACGTTGCAAGCCCTCAACGACTTTCTTCCTTTAGGAACTATCGCAGTTCACACGGACAACATGTCCATAGTATGGTATATCAACAAACAGGGTGGGACCAAGTCCTATCCTCTGTGTCGAGAAGCTCTCAGACCTTGGCAATGGGCGATCTCCTCTCAGCGGTTTCTGATAGCAACGCATATCCCCGGGAAAACCAACATCATAGCGGACAGGTTGAGCAGAGCTATACTCATGCCTCACGAGTGGTCTCTCAAACAATCTATAGCGGAAGAGATTTTTCAGAAGTGGA
The DNA here is from genome assembly GCF_019279795.1 of Protopterus annectens. Taxonomy (NCBI): domain Eukaryota; kingdom Metazoa; phylum Chordata; order Ceratodontiformes; family Protopteridae; genus Protopterus; species Protopterus annectens. The sequence goes on along the minus strand of NC_056744.1, from coordinate 1,458,331,704 downwards.
GCCCTCCTTGCTGCGACCTTTTTGCTACACCCCAAAACAGAAAATGCCCAGACTTTTTCTCTCTCTTTCCACTTCCAGGCCATCCCCCCAGAGACGCTCTAACCCAGGATTGGCCCCGGGGACTTCTTTATGCTTTTCCCCCTTTTCCATTGATTCCTCAAGTACTTCAGAAAGCTACCGACTTGAGAGCCAAGCTGATTCTCATTGCTCCTTACTGGCCTCGACAAATTTGGTTCCCGTTCCTTCATCGACATCTCTTAGTGCAGCCTTGGCATTTGGACCCAGTTCCAGATCTTCTGACCCACCAGTCGGGTCAACTGCACCGGTCCATTCGATCCCTCAACCTCACTGCTTGGTTGCTCCACTTCCTTCCTTAGCCAGGCTTCCTATGATCTCTAATCCCATTAGGGATATCATAGTAGCTTCTCTAAAGTCCTCTACCAGAAGGATTTACTCTAGCAAATGGCAACGTTTTTCCTTTTGGGCAAGGTCTAAGAACATAGATCCCTTTACTGCCCCTATTCAGTCAGTTTTGGACTTCCTAGCTGAAATTTTTCACTCTGGTTCTTCTTCTTCCACAGTTAAAGTCCAGCTGGCAGCAATCTCGAATTTTCATGTCGGATTTGCAGACCAGAACATTATGTCTCAGAAACTTTGCAAAGCCTTTCTCAGAGGGATCTTCCTACTTAAACCCCCTGTTAGGGATCCTCCACCGCAATGGGATCTAAACTTAGTGCTGGCATCCTTAATACTTCCCCCTTTTGAACCGGCTGCTACATGCTCGTTAAAATTTCTCTCTTGGAAGACACTCTTTCTAGTCGCTATTACTTCAGCTAGAAGGGTGTCTGAACTTCACGCTCTCTGTGTTCGTCCCCCTTACTTGGTCTTCCACAAGGATAGAGTATCTTTGAGAACTAATCCGTCCTTTTTGCCCAAGGTTGTTTCTAAGACAAATTTAAACCAATCTATTGATCTTCCAGTATTTTTTCCCAATTATTCTGACAGGGCGGAACAAAAATTGCATTGCCTAGATGTTCATCGCCAACTCAGATATTACTTGGACAGAACAAAGCAATCTAGAAAGTCTGATCAGCTTTTTCTTTCTTATGCTGAAAATAAGAAAGGTCTCCCTGTTTCTAAGGTGACCTTATCCAGATGGCTGTCTTCCACTATTTCTTATATTTATCAGCTTAGGGGCAAACAGCTGATCTCAATACCAAAAGCACATTCTACCAGAGGCCTAGCCACATCTACAGCCTTTCAGGCTAGACTACCCTTAGACACTATTTGTGCAGCAGCCACTTGGGCCACTCCTCATACCTTCGTCTCACATTACAAATTGGATTTGGCCTCCAGGGACAGGGCAAGTTTTGGTTCCACAGTTCTCAAGAGTCTGTTCCATTGAGCCACCCAGGATAGAGGTGCTAGGGATGCGGTCCCATCCAGCAAGAATGAAGGCGAGATTGACAACTTAACATTTAGAAGTTATGTACCTACCATAACGTTCCATGTTAGTTGTCTTCTCTCGCCTTCTTTCTTGCGTCCCTCCCTCCTGTCCCTCTAGCCTGGACAGACCTTGAACTATCCTCTTCTCTGGGAGATTTCTTCCTTGGTTAGCTCTGCACTTAGTTACCTGGGTTCCCCTTCCAGTTTTTTCTCAGGTTAGTTGTTCTTCTTCCCTTGGGGGAAGATAGTAGGTATTTTTTCCTCTAGCTACCAAACGAGATCTGGGTAATCTCCGCCTTGCATCATGGGATATGGGGCTGCCTCGAGCTGGTGGAAGTGACTCGAGCTTAGCAAGTGCCGAGTCGGAGCCGAGGATCGGCTCCGAACCCATCCAGCAAGAAAGAAGGCGAGAGAGGACAACTAACATGGAATGTTATGGTAGGTACATAACTTCTAATTAGATAGCTTTCAACCTCTTAGCACAAATAACCTGGACAAACAAAGCCAATAATGAAGGAATACAAATTCAGTTCTCAATTCACACCTTAGCACAAAAAACCTGGACAAACAACAAAAATAATAATGGGGGAATAAAACTTCAGTTGTCACTTCTCACCACAGCTGGGGAATACAACTTCAGTTCTCACCATAGCTCACAACTGTTAGAAATAAAAATCTGAACAAATTTCAGAAATGGTGGTGGTTAGGGACTTTAGGCTCTTCTTACCCTGAAGCAAAGGTACAGGGTTTGAGCCTAAACACCTGTTGTATTATGTGGACACACACACACACACACACAGACACACACACACACACACACACACACACACACACACACACACACACACACACACACACACACAATATTTCCTGATCTGTTTCACATATACTCTCCTTACCTGATTGCTCCATACTTTCCTGATCTGTTTCCAGCTCGCACTCCTATCTGTTAACGATTGCTCCATTCAAGCTAATTTCCCACTCGCAGCCAGCCGGACATAACATCTGCTCCCATTCACTTTCACCACAACACCCAGCAAGCATCCTTAAAGAGCCAACGCTTTTTTTTTTTTAGTTAAAAAGCTACCCCCTCTTCTAAATAAGTTGTACTGAAATCAGTACAGTGCATATGCCTCCCGACGTCCCTGCTAGACAGAAATTATATTTCACAGAAACGTGTGTTTAATTAAAAGTTTTGATATACATCCAGTAACTATTTCAGATCATGTGCCAATAATAGCTAAAATAAAAATGCATGGTAAGTAAATACAAATGAGACAGTAGCACTTCTACAACTATCTGTTAAACAGAGAGGAATTTAAGGAATGGGTAATAGAAATTATTTGGGAGTTATTAGGGAAAATACACATTTCTTTAAAAAATATAGCTAGGGAGGGGGATAAAATTAAAGTGGAGTTTAAAAATAGGATTAAAATAAAAAAGGAGATATGGTTAAGAAGTAATAAGAATCACTTAGAAGGACTGACAAACGTTAAAGTATTGCAGAGTGGGGAATCTCACTGAGTAATAAGTGCAACTGCAGAGTGCTGAAAAGAAAATAAGAGACTACCTTGATAATGTGTACAAGTTTAGAAAGATTTCTGTTAAGCAGCTGTTTTTTATAATAACTCCAGAGCACAAAAGCTTTTAGCACAATGGGTCTGGCAACAGAAAGTAGGAAGGGTTGTTGCTAAGCCTAGGGAACCTATAACATGAAAAATAACCAGAGATTCTGTAGAGATATTAGACATATTTTGGACATTTAATAACAATCTGTATTAAGCAGAGAAATGTGGAAATCAAGAAAAAGTACAAATGGAAATGCTTATGCAAGAATTAAATATGCCAAGGTTAGAGGTAGATGAGACTTAATTACTGACAGGATAGGAGAAGATGAGATAAAAATGAGAATGTATAACCAGTCTCCAGGAAAGTGCCCGGGTATAGATGGTATTCCTGTGAAAGTTTGTAAGCTAGGAGGGAAGAAAGTGATAAAGATCTGGAAGGCTTGTTTAACAGTATTTTAAAAGGAGCAGAAGCACCAAAATCCTAGAAGAAAGATGAAGTGGCTGTAATACCGAAAGACAGTAAAGACCCATCAGATCCAGCTACATATAGGCCCATTTCGATTCTAAATCATGATTATAAAATGTTTATGTCTATAATGGCTAAAAGAATGGAAAAGGTGATGCCAAAATTGATAGATATGGATCAATGTAGTTTTGTGGAGGGTAGGCAAACATTTGACAGCATTAATAAAACAATGATAATCCAGAGGTAAACAAAATGTAAGAAAATAACACTATTGTTGGAGGGTCTTGATGCAGAGAAAACATTTGACAGAATAAGCTGGGATTTTGTGAGTAGGACAATGGAAACATTTGCATTCCCTGATAAAATTATACGGTTAATTAGGAGGATATCTGAGGGATCAAGGTAAAAATTAGTATGTGGGAGGGAGGGTGTTTCTTTCTGACAAGTTCTGTTTGAGAAGAGGAACCAGGCTGGGGTGTCCTCTTTCCCCTTTGTTATTTACATTATATTTAGAACCACTAGGGAAAAAATAAGGGACTCAGAACTTCAAGGGTATAATTGGTATGATAATCATGAAAAGTTGGCTTTATTTGCAGATGGTATTATTTTGCACCTGATAAAACCAGAAATGGACATTTCAATGTTGTGGAGTATTCTGAAACAGTTTCAGATCTTTTCGGGATACAAAATTAATAAAGATAAAACAAAGGCAGTAGGTGTAAACTATATATCCGTAAAACAAATTGGTTAAGCAATACCTGTATTTATGAAGACATGATATAATGAAGTATTTAGGAGAATGGATTTAAAAGGATTCTGTTATGGCAGCTAAGGATATATGGGGGGAGACTAAACAAAATATAATACAAAACCTGAGAAATTGGAAGCTCTGTTCTATGGATGTGGATAGCAAATTAGAAGCAATGAAAATATTTTAGTCCCTTTACTTTTATACACAGTTCAAGCATATTTTTTATCAACCAGATGAGCCATTGTAGATAGCAATTATTAAAGAGTTAATAAAAAGAGTTGAAGGATTTTATTTGGGAGGGGAAGAGAGCAAGAGTCAAGTGGAATACATTGTTCCTTCCAATAGAACAAGGTGGTTTGGGATTACCTGATTTGAAAGGGTGTTTCAGAGCCACAGAGTTAAGGCTCCAGTACATAGTACAAGCAGTAAGCTATAATTCAAAGTGGAAAGGGATGATGATGAAATGGGGGGGGGGACTCAAGAACTAAAGAGAGACTGGAATTTTGGATGCAGATCCTTAAGGAGAATAACAATAACCATACAGAATATTATATTCATAAAGTAGCAGAAAATATTTGAAGAACTAAGCCAACACAGGTAGGGGCAGACATACTGGTATGATTTTATTTTTATTTTTGAGCTAAGGATGCTACTCCCAACACTTTACCCCTTGACCCACATCATGTTGTTGTCTTTGCCTTATATTCATTATTCTCTTTTCATTTACTTAGAATAGGAGCACCCTAAATTAGTGGTTTGTTTTGATACCACTGAAGATGGTTTCAATAACATTCTCAGTAAAATGTTTTGATGTTTGGTACTTGCATTGTGTTTGTATTTTATATCTCCTTTGCACACTCGTCTGCAAATAAAAACTGACAGTAGCAGAATGTGTTGCCATTGCTTATATATTTTAGATGGTTTTCATATTCCAAAAATAAATAGTGCATATATAATCAAAGTGGAGTGATATGCAAAGTAACTGCAGAATCTGGTTATAGTTTGGATTTCAGATTAAACGGAAAAAAAACATAATGAGGTATGAAAAAAATTACATTTCCTTGTTAAGGAAACTATTTTAAATTAGCTGAATTACCTTACTAAGCATCCTGTTAAAATATACCCTTGTTCCCAGAGTTTATGTGGCTGGGTTATCCTTCCACCCCAAAGGGGTAGCATAAGCTGTTTTTCAAAGGAACATATTTTAGTCAGCTGCTAGGAAGAGCTGAACCACAGACATTAGTGTAAGCCACTGCCAGATAGCCTTATCTACTAATTTGAAAAGGCAACAGTATAGAGGACTCTTCAGTTGATTTAGATTGTTTGAAGAATTTTGAGGTTTTCAAATTTGCTCCATATTTCTTCAGCATTAAACTGCTGCACTCTCTCTCTCTCTCTCTCTATATATATATATATATATATATATATTAAAACTTCTACATTTTATTGTAACTCTATGGGTACTTAATAATATCACAGGAGTCAGAATAATGTTTTGGTCGTTGCCATGCTTGTTATATATTTCTGAATGGTGAAAACACTGTGAATGAGACAACTGCCATTTTTACTCATCAGTTTCACTGTTCTAGGACTCACACTAGCAAGTCTTAGAATTAGAAATGGTTACCATACACATCTTGTACATTGAAAGGTGATGAATGTATGAAGAAGTGTGGAGGAGAATGGGTTCTGCCCACTAGAAGATTTAAGTTTTGGCACCCTTGTAGGACTTGTATCTAAGCACTGTAAATTAATTTATAGGGAGTTTTCTAGGATATTTTGCAAGTTGATTGGAGATTTTCCTGATCAGGATACCTTTGCAAGTTCCCTTGATCACAAGCTGTCTTCTCTGGATGTTGATCAAACAGATTAAGTTGAAGATAGCAAGGAATTTTAATTGACTTGGCTGTTGTGAGTGAGAAGGAGGCTAAAATATATAATAGCATTAATGAGTCGTTTTGTTCTAGAACTCTTACTCTAAATTATTTGTTCTGAAATTATAAGGCTTTAGGCAGGAGTTAGATTAATATCTGAACGGCCTTTGTCTTTTTATTGACTAGGAAGGAAGGAATTGAGTAGGAACTGATGACAGTGATGACAGTATGTTGTACAACATTCTTATAGTGTAAGTAATTTATCATGGACTTATATTCAAGGGCAGATAATAGCACTGCTTATACCTTACAACAACTCATCTGCATAGTCAGACTTTAACCTTGTAGAAAGTACACCTAAATTAACAGTAGATGTTTGATTAATCACTGCTACAGTAGCCTTAGCTATATGTGTTATATCCTGCCTAGGATATAACAGCCAGCCAGCTTTCAAAGCTTCCAAAGTTTCAGGACACCTTCCACATGCCCAAGCTGTCAATCAGCTCAAGCTGAGCTGACTAAAAAGACAAGTTTGGGTGCCAAGTCCTTCAGAGCTTTCATGCCAACAGAGAGAGGGAGGAGCTCTGAAAGGACAATGCTAGGAACAACAAAAAAATAAATAAATGTCTACACCCTGGCATAAATAACACAGAAAAAAACAGGGGGGGGTGGAGGGAGGGAATGGCTCCTACAGGCGTGATCCTTCATACATCTACCATTGTAAGTTTACTTACTGAACTGTAATATGTCCATCATATTGATCATTGCTGTAGTAGCCTTAGTTATATGGGTAGATTTCTGTAGCTTACTACATTTGGTAGATGGAAAGAAAAGGGTCCAGGAGCTCCTGGAGAATGGTCCTAGTAAAACCCGATCGAGACATAGAGAAGAAATAAAGCTTATAGTGCTTTGTAAAAGTATGTACAATACTTCTAGAATTCAACCCTTTCCAGAAAGCAGTAGACAAAGCTGTCTGAAGTGTGTTTTGACATAACTTCTCCCTTTTTGTGCTTTCACAAGAAATGAATGAAAATCTTAAAGATTTAGTTCTGTCAAGATAGTACCTGAGTTGTCTGTAGACATCAAAGTTACAAGTATCCCTTTTCTTCCTTATTTTTAGGTTCTGGAAAGATAACTGAGAGATGGATAGCTTGGCTTAAACTAAACACAGTACAACTTTAGGCATAACAGAAGGATTAGTTCTCACTGAAACCCCTAGCTCTGTGGAAAATGCAATAGGATTGACTCACTGTAAGAGCTTGCAACTCAGATAGCTTCATTACAGAGGCCAGAGCAATCAGTAAAATTGGTTTTCATTTTAAGAACCTCAAGTTAGCCAGCTTAGCCGGTTTAAATGGAGCAAGTGTTGGCTTTTCTAACACAAAATTTAGATCCCAATGAGGGGCCACCATTTCTCTTAGAGGCCTCTTATGCAAAACCCCTTTCAAAAAACATTTTGACATGAGAATGCATTGAAAGAGGAGGATCCATGGGCAGATATGTTGAAATGACCAAGAAATGAGCCTTAATAAAGGAGTAAGAAAGACCATATGATAATAACTCACACAAATATTGTAAAATTAGAGAACAGCTAACCCTGAATGAGTGCTGGTGATGCTGATGGTACTGTCTAGAAAACCTTTTTCTATTTACTAGTATATGATTTTCTAGTAGCAGGCTTTCTTGCCTCCATTAGTATCTGCTGCATATACTCAATAAACAGGTGCATAAGAGAAATTAAAACCATATCATACAGACAGTCAGTTGAAGTTGATTGGGGTCAGTGTGTATCAAACACTCCTGTTCTTTTGTGAGTGTATCTATTCGGTGAGGAAGCTTGCAGTAATTGCCCCTGACCATTTCCAAAAGAAGGGAAAACCACCATTACCTGAGCCAGAATGGTGACACCACAATGATTTTGGGGAATTTCTTCTGTTTTTGTAAACACCTTTATTGAATTATCACTTGCGACATAGGCAAGTGTATATTTATGTAAAAGAAAACAAGCCATATTAAATTGTTTACAGTTACAAACATTATACATCACATATATTCTTCTGTGGAATGTAATTAGTCCATCATTACATAAGCTGGTCAGTTCCTGCCTTCCTTAAGCCTCATTCCTCCTCCAAAACATTTTTCGGCATGTATTGTTCTCACAATTTCCATTTTAGCTATGTAATTTGTTTCTGCCCTTCTCTGAAGATTCCATTTCCAGTTCTTTTATCTCTGTTACAATATTCACTAATTTAAATGCAGTTGGTTTAGACTTTGTTTTTGGCAGACACCAGAATTAAACTTAACAAGGCCTTACTATGTTTAGGCAATTCCTATCCTGTATCCCAGCTGAAAAAAATAATTTCCTTATTTACACCCATTTAGTCACCCAGTATTTTTTACAGAGTATTCTGTGGGAAATTTTTAAAGTCTGCCAACTCATTACACTTTCAAGAAATCTGTTCCTAGTTAACTCTTTCTTTCCATCACAACACCAACATTTGCCATCTACCTGAGGAAGTATTCTTTGGAGTCTATCTGTGGTATAAAAATAGCTATGCAAACACTTCTAAGTAAAAGCCCTAAATTTTATAAACTTTGCTGCATATTTGGGAACCATGCATGTATCCTCTTGATGGATTCCTTTTGAATCTTCAGAAGTACCCTGAATATCAGTTGAAAGGGTGGAAAAGCATACAGGAGCATTCCTACCCAAGGAAAAGAAAAGGCATCTGTCTTTCAGGGCTTCTTGCATGGAGTTCTGGAGCAGAATCTTGCCAGCTGATTGTTCAGAGAGGAGGCAAATAGGTCTACTTAAGTAAATTCCCACAGATGGATTGAGTCTTAAAAGACCTCCAATCTAGTTTCCATTTGTGAGGGTCTCCCCTTGTCTTGCTCAGCTTGTCTGCCACACAATTCTGCTATGATGGAGTGTAGGATGCCTGTAGAGTTGGATTATGCTGTGAAGCTATAGCCAAAGCTGACACGCCTTGTCTGCAGCCCCTGCTTATTGATGTGTCACATGACTGTGATACTGTCTGTAACAACTTGAAGTCCTGGGAATCAAAGATGATTCATAGAATTGAGTGCCTTAATCAAGGCAAGCATCTCTTTTATACTTGCATGCTTGCATCTGTCCTGGCTGTTTCACACACCATACACTTTTATCTCTCCTGAAACTGCTTCCCAAACAAAGTGTGAGTGTCTTGGATTTAAAGATATTTGCAGTTGTTACCAAGTGATTTCTTGAATGAATAGTGTTGTGAGGATAAGCAACTTTTAAATCTAATGTTACAAGGAAACTTGAATGAAGAAGTAACAGGTTGTGAAGTTAAATCAACTGGTCTCTGAGAACTTTCTTTCTTTGACACCAAAAATATCCTTGAACAAAACCCTCTCCCCACTTGATAAGGAGGAACTGGTTCTTATTACTCCCTGGAACAGCATGTAATGGACAGGAGGGAATAAGAGAGTTTAGTCTGGTCTGGAGAATGAGGAATTACCCCTCAGAAGGAGGAATTTCCACCCACTGCCATCTGTAACTTTGATGAATGATTTTCAGAAACCGTTTGTATGAAACTATCTGTTGCCAAAGAGAAAAGTGAAGATTCACACTTTCTGGAAGGAACATGGGGCTGTCAGGGTGGGAGGGAGAGAAAGGTCCCTTAAATTGTCATTCTGACTTGTTGGACTATCCTTTGTTTTGGGAGGTTCCAGAATTCCTTTTGGAATGTCATTGCCATTTCTTCTTAAACATCTGTTTACCTACATTTTTGTTGAGAATGCTTATTTTGTTTTTTGTTTTTGCAAAATTGGATGAGGAATTAGAGAATCCATTTTAAAATTTGGAAAAGGAGGGCTGAAAAATCTCAGATATTCCCTGAATGATCTTACCCCTTTCATCATACTTTTTGATCACCTCTGCAGCATAGGGATCAAAAACTAAATCTCCATCCAAAGAATAATGTAAAATCTCATTTTTAAATTCATTTGCAAGGTTCTGAAAATGCAGCCTGCCAAACCTCCTCAAAACAGTACCAGTGGCCATAGTCCAAGTATCAACTGAGTGATATACAGAATGCAAACAATGGGTAGTGACTTCTACAGTTGAAGAAACTAAATTATTTAAAGCAGGACTTTCCTCACAAAAAAAAACTGCAGACAAAACATTCTTCATATTTTCACAATTAGAACAAACTTTAACATATGAGTCTGACTATTCAAAATTCTGAAAATCAAAGTTGCAGAAGCATACACTTTTTTCCCATAATTATGAATCATTTCCCATCCTTATCAGAAAGAGAATTTCCATCCTTATCAGAAAGAGAAGGACTGGAATTAAGTAAATGCTTAGCAGTATGATTAACTTAAGCTATAGCTGCTAGGTCAGGTTTGGGAAGAGTTTATAGAAAACTAAAAGATTGAGGAACTTTATACATCCTGTCTGCCTTTTTAGGCGAAGCTGGCTGATTGCAGTAAAATTACAGGCAGTCACACACATCCTCCAAAGCTGACATAACTGGAGGAATTGGTGAATGTTCTGGAAATTCCTTCTGTAATTGCTCAGTATTTTCTGAGGGATTAAGAAACCTCTGTGCTCTCCCACCGAAAACACTGGCACATTCTAGAAAGAGTTTTAGAGAAAGAGGAACTTCCACAACTGACCTCTCCTCCGAGTCTAAATCAGAAATCCGAGGAGAAAACCCTATACCCCTTCATCTCCATGTCCAGATTCAGAATCTTGAATGTCTTCCGGTAAAGAATTATCCTTTTTTTCTTTTACCACAAACTACTTTATGAGAAGGTTCAATAGCCCGAATTAAACTCTGAACCAGACTCAGTAAGCTGTTCCTGTCTAAGGAAATTTGAGGAGCAGTAGATACATGTTTAGTTTTCTGTTTCTTTTTGACAGGAAAAATGGGATGCAGCCTTCTGACAAAACAGGGGAAACCTTTCCATGTGAAGTTGTTCAATCTTGCCTTCATGCTTACTGATGGGTTCGGAGCCGAACGTCGGCTCCGATTCGGCCAAATAGCAAAGCTCGAGGTCTCCAGCTCGAGGCCAAACCCTATCCCACAGTGCACCACTACATTCCCCAGATCTAGTTTGCCGATGCAACTGATCGGGTGTTCTTTACAGCTCTTGGCCGTTTTTGGATTAGATAAGTGTGATTTTCTTAAATTTCTACCTTTTTCTCTCAATTATTGTAGGTTAGGATATTAATACTGTAAGTGCTTTGCTTGTTGTCCATTTGGACTTATATCCATTTTCTTAGAGTGTTAAGATACTTGGTTGTGTCCCTGTTATTTTAGTTGGCTGTTGGCCTTTGTTGATTAGTACATAGCTCTATCTCAGCCTGGTTAGGCTCGCTGCAGTTTTCTGCATTTTTCCTTTATTAGCCAGTTAGGCTTTTGGCCGTTTTCTTGGCTGTTTTGTTTCCAGCCTTTGAGGATTTTGCTTATACTGTTAGCCGGTTAGGCTTTTAGTAGTAGTTTTTGCTGCCGTTTTCTCATAGCCGATTATATGTGTGTGTATATATATATATATATATATATATATATATATATATATAGATATATATTTGTTTCTTGGATATAACTGTTATTTGGACAAGAATGTCAGAGAAGGCTAAATCGGGATTTAAAAGGTGTCCCAAATGCAGTCAAAAATGTCCATCACGGATGGTCATTCCACATGTGTTTACTGTCTGGGTGAGGTACACATGCAGTAGGTTTGCTCCATTTGAAATGGCTTTAGCTCCAGGGTTTTAGCTGAGAGAAAGCGTAAGTTGGTTGAAAGGGGCTTAATTAAGTCAGCCTTCCAGATGGATTTGGATTCTGTTTCCAGTCAACCAATACCATCTTCTCCTGCCTCGTCATCTGGTTCGGCTCTGAAGGGCTCTTCGGTTCTGAAGACATCTAAGAAGGCTACGGTCTTAGCTCCAGTACCATTGGAACTGACCATTCAGGTTGCTGGTAGGAGCCGGTCCCCAGCTCTGGAACCAGTATCCCCTACCTTGAGGTCCCTGATTCAGGGCCACCAGCTCTGTCGGTGGTCTCCTCTTTGGGTTACAGACACTCGATTCGGATGTGGACCAAGTGGTGCGGAGACTTATACAGGACCTGGCGCTTGCAAAAATTCTGTCGGTTTCGACGCTCGCAGCTTCGGAACCGACAAAGTCCTCTCCTATTGTTGTTGTTGCTCCTCCTCCGACTCGAACCGAGACTTCAGAGTCGGAGGAGGCCAGTCACTCGTTAATGGAGCCGTCGGTGCCGACACTCTCCTCTGAGCTGTCTGTACAGACCACCCTGATATCCTCTGCTCCGGCGCTGGAATCTGGGAGCTGACACTCTCCTGTCAGCTCCGGGGGGGGGGGGGGTCAAACGGATACTTCGGTTCTGACTTTTCCTCTTGGGGCATCGGCATGGATGATATTGGCTCCTATATTGGCTCGGAGCTGGCGGTTCTGGTGCAGGAGGAGTCCTCTGTGTCTTTGGATCTGGGTGTCACCTTGCATCGGAGCTGTGGGGCTTTCGATGCCATGAGGAGGGCTTTGTCCCCTCGGACTTCCACAATCTTTGACATGGCCACCTCCTCCCAGAAAGTGCCTGCTTCTTCTCCGCTTCCACAGGTTCACCGTAAGTGCAGGGACCCAGAACCTCAGGATGCCCCTTTGGGGGAACCCTGCTCTTCCGAGACCTCTCCAGAGATTCCGACTGAGGTCCCTCGGAAGAGATTATGTAAGAGGAGACATCTGGATTCCCCTCAGGAATCCATCACGTCAGACACCGATTTGGAGGAATCAGAAGGGTCCACAAGGTCCCCCTCTGAGGATATCTCCTTTGGGGATATCCTTGAGATCCTCAAGCAGAGAGGGGACTGGTAGCCCTAAAACCCTACCGAGGATGAATTGGTGCTCCTAAAGGCTTTCGAGTCCCGACCCGCCACCTCTTGGGAGTCTTCGCCCTTCGATGAGTTGATGGATATTTTATCTCAAAGGGCGTGGGAGTCACCAGATTTGATGGAGCCTGTTCCTAGAAGGCCAAACAAGTACATTTCTGCACCCCACAATAAGGCCTTTTTGTATAAATCCATACATATTGATGCCATGGTGGTGGCAGCATCCACTAAAAAAGAGATGTCAGAGACTTCTACGTCTGTCCATCCTCCTAATAGAGAGTCTAGGATAATGGACGGATTCGGGAAGCACACGTTCAGTTCTATGACCTTTACACTTCGGTCATTGAACTATCTGACCCACACACGTCTACAGAGAGATCTCCTTAAGGAGCTTGGAGATATTTTCCAGGGTGCAGTAGCTGACTCTGTGCTGGACAAGGAGACGTCTCGGCTTGCTTCCCCCAATTCCATCGTAAACTCTTCCATGTGCCTCGTGTCTTACACAGCTGATGGAATGAGTAGGGCTGCGGGTACAGGAATTGCTTTGCGGAGACGTGCCTGGATGCGCTTATGTTCTTTTGCGGAACCTTTTACGTCGTCATTTGTGAATGCCCCTTTCGATAGTTCCTCCTTATTTGGACCAAAAGTCAAAGACACCCTCACCAGATGTGAGCAAGACAGTAAGACTCTTTCTGCCGTTGGAGTCTGTTTTTCTACTCCTACAAGACCTTATCCCAAAGGTCAACGGGGTGGAAAAATGTGGTTCTGTAAGACCCAAGGAGCCTTTCCGAACTCACAAGGTGAAGCCTCCTCTAGGGGTAGAGGGGGAGGCCATGGTGGAAGATGACGCCCATGTGGCAGAGGGGGTCCGCAGAACCAGGTTGACAGGGATCAGTTCCTTTGGGAAACCCTATCAGCGCTCCTGAACGGAGGCCCGACTGTACTGCTCTGTAGGCAGTCAGGGGATGTTTGTCTTTGTACCTAGGTGCCTGATTAAATATCTCACAAGACCGATGGGTACAGAACGTTATATCCAGAGGATATTCCATCCCCTTTCACTCCCACCCCAGACCAACAAAAGGAATCCCAGATGTTCCACCCAGTCTATGTGATGTAGCATCCGTAGAGGTCCAGAAATTATTGCAAAAAAGAGTCATCCAGCCAGTCCCAGCAGACCAGCAAGGATCCGGAACTTTCTCAAGGAGAACTATTCTGGACCTCAGCAGGCTCAACAAATATGTGGTGAAGACGAAGTTTCAGATGGTCCATGCTTCAGTCCATTCTCCCATTTCTAGGGAAGGACAATTGGATATGCTCTATAGATCTCCAGGATGCATACTACCATATCAAGATGGCCAGGCCACTCAGGGATCATCTGCGCTTCCGGCTGGGAGCCAGTCATCTCCAGTTTCGGGCCCTGCCCTTTGGTCTCACTACAGCCCCAGAGTTTTCACCAAATGCATGGCAGTGGTCATGGCTCACTTGAGACATTCAGGAATCCAGGTTTTTCCTTACTTGGATGACTGGCTCCTTACCGCCCCTACCAGGCATCAGCTTATTCGGGCAAGGGATGCTACCATGGATCTATGTTCACAGCTGGACATTACGATAAATTTAGAAAAGTCTGCCTTATCGCCATTGCAGCGTACGGTCTTTATAGAAGCAGATTTAGATACGGTCAGCATGTCCCTGAAGCTCCCTCCCGAAAGAGTGTTTGTCCTCCAGCAACAGATTGTGGATCTCCTATCAAAATGAAAACCAAAAGCATCACAGATTCTCAAACTGATTGGCACTATGGCATCAGCAATTATTGCAATACCCCTTGTGAGATCTCACATGCAAATTTGTCAATGGCTGCTATTCACGCAATGGACATTTCAGGAGTTACCCTTGGATCATCCAGTTTTGATTTTTTGATTACCGAATCTTGCAGGAACGACCTTCGCTGGTGGCTAATGTCGGAGATGGTGACTTTGGGCCGCCCATTTGTTCTCCCTTCTCCAATAGCACCGGTAACCATGGACACCTTCCTGATCATGTGTGTGGGGGGGGGGGCATTATCCAGGACAGACAGCCCAAGGTACCTGGCAGACTCATGAGGCTCATTTGCACATAAACGTCCTGAACATGAGAACGGTTCTTTCAAGACTCTCTTCCCTCGGAACGATTGCAATCCAGTCAGACAACATGTCCATGGTCTGGTACATAAACAAACAAGGAGGAACCAAATCCTACCCCCTGTGTCGAGAGGCTCTGAGATTATGGAATTGGGCAGAGTCCACCCAGTGTTTTCTGACTGCAGTGCACATCCCGGGAAAATCCAAAGTAATGGCGGACAGACTCAGCAGAGCTATTCTGCTACCTCACGTGTGGTCCCTCAAGAATGAAATAGTGGAAATGATTTTCTGGAGATGGGACCAGCCTTGCTGCGACCTTTTTGCCACCTCCACAAACACCAAGTGCAGCAATTACTTTGCCCTGATCCCTCAACTGGGTCAATCAACGAGGGATGCTCTTGTCCACGATTGACCTCCGGGACTCCTTTATGCTTTTCCCCCCTTCCCGCTGATTCCCACAGTATTGCAGAAAGCCAGTTTTCTGGGCAGGACACTCATCTTAATTGCCCCATATTGGCCTCATCAAATTTTGTTCCCCTTTCCTGAAGCCTCATATACTAGAGGAGCCTTGGATCCTGGACCCAGTGCCGGATCTGTTGACCCATTCTTCAGGAGCTCTTCATCCCTCTCTTCAGTCCATCAAACTGACAGCTTGGCTGCTCCAATTTGCAGAATAGCCAGGTTCCAGAATTTATCAGAAGAAGCACGACATATCCTTTTGTCATCACACAAATCGTCTACTAGGAAACTTTACTTCAGTAAGTGGAAAAGTTTTTTTCATCTGGGCACAACAGAATAATATTGAACCTTTCCAGGTGTCTATTTCAGATATACTGGAATTCCTAACTAAGCTGTTCATTGAAGGAGCTGCAGCAGCAACCATTCGAGTCCAACTCGCTGCTATTTCTAATTTTCATTTAGGTGCAGCCGAAAATGGTATCATGTCTCATATGCTGGCTAAGGCTTTTTTGAAAGGTATGATGCACTTAAAACCACCGATCAGATTTCCCACTACTTCCTGGAACTTAAATCTAATCTTGTCCAAAATTATTCTTCTGCCCTTTGAACCTGCCTCTTGTGAACTGAAGTATCTTTCTTGGAAGACCATATTCTTGGTGGCTGTTACATCAGCACGTAGAATTTCAGTGTTGCAAGCCCCTTCCATCAAACCATCTTACCTAATATTTCATAAAGATAGGGTTTCCCTCAGGACAAATCCATCATTTCTACCCAAAGTATGTTCTGAATTTACACTGAATCAGACAATTGAGTTACCCGTTTTCTTTCCTAACCATTCAAACCAGTTGGAATATGTGCTTCACAAACTTGATGTGCATAGACAACTTCAATTTTATTTGGACAGAACAAAAGATCTCAGAAGGGCTGATCAGCTGTTTGTCTCCTTCTCAGATTCAAGAAAAAGCACACCTGTCTCCAAAACTACCTTATCGATATGGCTCTCTGATTGTATCTCCTTTATCTCCTTTAGGGTTGAGAGGGTGGCCTAATGGTTAAGGTGTTTGCCTTACAAACACAAGATACAGGGTTTGAATCTCACAGGGAATAATTGGCTAGGCTTAAAATGGCTTGCAAGGTCAGTTAGCCTAGTACTAATCTATGAACTTATGAATATACAGTGAAGCGGGTATTGCATTACATAACAAGGTCAAGGCTTATTCTAAAAGGGCAGTTTCTACTTCTGCAGCCTTCTTGACCAGGTTACCCATATATTCTATTTGTGACGCTGCCACCTGGTCAAATCCACCTCCCTTTATATCTCATTACAAAGTGGACAAGGCCTCTAGGGACAAAGCTTCATTTGGATCTGCTGTCCTGAAACAGGTACTCCCATGAGCCACCCAAGATTGTGGTGCTGGGGACACTACCCATCAGTAAGAATGAAGGCGAGATTGAACAACTGCACATTAAGAAGTTATGTACTTACCATAACGTTCCATGTGAGTTGTTCTTCTCGCCTTCATTATTACGACCCACCCTCCTACCCCCTTCCTATGTCTGGAAGCACGAGAGGTACCACTCTGGTTTTGGTTTTCCTGAAGAGTTTCCTTTTACCCTGGATTTTATGATTTCCTTGAAATCTGGAATTGGTTTCTACTATAGTTGGCAGCAAACAAGATCTGAGGAATGTAGTGGTGCATTGTGGGATAGGGCTTAGCCTCGAGCTGTTAGAGACCTCGAGCTTTGCTATTTGTCCGAATTGGAACCGATGTTCAACTCCGTACCCATCAGTAATAATGAAGGCGAGAATAACAACTCACATGGAACATTATGGTAAGTACATAACTTCTTATTTGCCTTCCTCCAGGACTGACAAGACTGTCTCCTCCTTGCCCTACAAGAGGATCCCAACAGCTGCAGAAGATGTAGCTAACCCCAGTCCATAATATCTGTAGGTGCTACACCAGAGGGGTTCTGGGTAAAAGATGGGTGGTCTGAGGTACAAATGGCAACAGCAGAGTCACCCACTTGTGGATGAGGCAAATTGCTAGCTTGGTGTGGTGGAAAAGGCTGTTTGCTTAACTTTTTCTTTTTATGGTGGAAGAAGGACCAACCATTTGTTCCATGTTCAAGCTGAAAATGTATTTATTTATTATTATGTATTTATTTGACATTTGTTTAGTGGAAAGTCTGACTGGATGGGTGCCCATTTTCTGCGGGGGCCTGGGGAGAAAAGCTCCAGAGACAATTAACATATTACATTAGCTTCCATAAGCTTATTACAGAGCAACTATGAACATTTTTGCATACAAGAAAGAAACTACAATAATGGATAACACTTCCTTTTTACATATATTAGATGAAACCTACGCATTAATTATAGATATTAGATATTACTAAGGACACTATATACATGAGACAAGTGGTCTTTAAAATTATATGATTCAGATCAGTATGATTCTGCTTGATAGTTAAATATTTTTTGTTTATTATAATGTACTTAGTATACATATCTTATAGAATAGGGTTGAAAGAGGGGGGAATTATAGGAGAGGGAGAGTAAGAGATAAAAACTTGTGTGTTTATTAGTAAAATGTGGGGTATGTATAGGGAAGAAGCAAAGGGAGAAAGAAAAGTTAGGGGACTGTATAGTGATAGTAGTATAAGGTATAGGTTAAAGAGGCAAAAAATTATCAGTTGCTTAAAATATAATAGCAAGATGGAGGGTAATGCTGTTACAGTTCCTTTTGGAAAAAACCTTCTATTTAAAAAAATATTTTTTGTTTATTAATACTTTCCTGTTCAGAAAATGGTGCCTTTTCTGGGGTAAACACACATAAACAGACAGTAAAACTTCATATTTAAACATCACTCTTCTTCAAATAAAATACATTAAAAAGCATTTTAAACACTTTATCAGCTCCAAAAAATAAAATAAACACAATTTCTCCACAATAAAAGTGGCTTTCAATTATTTTAAACAACTTTTAAACTGACAGGATGAAAGAGATATCTCGTTTGAAAGTATGTTACAGTCTTGTGACAGTCCATTAAAACACAAACAATAACTTTTCTGAACAGGAAAGTATTAATAAACTAGAAACATTTTTTTAAATAGGTTTTCTCCAAAAGGAGCTTATCTGCCCAGCAAAGGAACAGCACAAGCTGACCACTGATTCTCGAAAGTCCCAGAGGAGTATATATTTCGGAAGCAGGAAAGCTCTGCAGAACTTGACACCCAAACTTGTCTTTTTAGTCAGCTCAGCTTGAGCTGACTGACGTTTCAGGTGGGTGGAAGTTGGCTGGCTGTTATATCCTATGCGAGATAGCACCTATATAGCTAAGGCTACTTCAACAGTGATCAATATGATGAATATAAGACACATTTTAGCAAAACCTAGATCTGTTTGTTGCATGGCATACACTATAGTATATTTCAAATTATTAAAGATGAAAGCAGTGCTATTGCTTTTATCTTTATTTCATACAGACTATCAAAGCAGAATAAAACTATTTCTAAAATCACTATCTGAACTCTGCTGTTTAATTGTGTAGTTTTATACTTGCTGTTTAATTGAAGCCTGTTGCAAACATTGGACATTTGGTGGCACAGTAAACACTTTAATTCAGGACATCTGCACAGGTACAGTGCATCTCTTGTCTTTCTGACTTTGCATTTCTGTCGTAGTTTATAAGTTTAATTTGGAAGTACCTGTTTTATTTCAGATAGAACAGGATATACCTTATTAGTACTTAACTTTCTGAAACTAAATCTCTTATTGTTTATGCTAACTTATTAGCACAATATTATTGACCTGTTAACTATCTTACTACAGGATTCTGGTATAGGAACATAAGAATATAGGAACAATACTATGCAAACAACTATGATGTCCATAAAATGTTCATGATTTGATCACTGCTGCGGTAGCTTAGGCTGTACTATGTCAGATCTTGCTAAGGATCGGATGCACTGGCTGATTTACATAGCTTCAGAGAACCACCCACATGCCCTAGCTTTTGTTCTGTGTGAGGGAAGCTGGAGAAAATCAGTGGTTAGGGAACCAAAAACTTCAGAAGATTGTGCTCCTCACCAGGCATCGGGAGATCAACTGCCAGCTAGTCGGTGGAGGTGTATTTTCAGATCAGAATCTGTAGTTTTATTGGCCATTTTGGGCTATTTCTATCCCTTTCATCTTTCTGTTTAAAAACCCTTGCTTGCACGTTTTTGCACTTGTATTAACTCAGCAAGATCGTACCTGGGCGTCCTGCAGAGTTTTACAGCAGCAGAGAGAGAAAAGAGAGACTTTGAATGGAGTAAGTACAACTGTTTTGCTTTTTATTGCTTAATGTGAGAGTGTTCAATCTCGCCGTTTGTTCTTACACCTGGGTTCGGAGCCGATCCTCGGCTCCGTGTCGGCCGCTTGACAAAGCTCTGCATCGAGAAGAAGCTCGAGACCAACCTAACTCCCACAATCCCCCTCTGCCTTTACCTCAGATCTAGTTTGCCGCTGCAAAGATCGCATCATTTTGATGTGCTCGGACCACCTGAAAGCTAAGATTGATTATTTCTTATAATTCTTTCATTCGTTTTTTGTATTCAAATATTTCAGATTGAGTGTTTGTATGTGTGAGTAGTGTATCGAGGGTTTCTCGGTTCCATATATAAGTTTTATATACTTTTATATACTTTTGAGTTCCCTCGGGGCCTACCCCACCCTTAACTGGATTTGACTACTGGATGTGACTTAGGTTTCAGGATTTGACTATTACTGGCTTTGACTTATTCTCTGGATTTGACATTAATTACAGGATTGTACACTGTTTTCTGGATTTATTACCATGTCTGAAAAAGCTAAATCTGGCTTTAAACGTTGCCAATGTGGACAGAAGATGTCTGTCACAGACAATCATAGTTCCTGCGTCTACTGTCTTGGCCCTCTCCATCTGCAGGAAGACTGCTCTATCTGTCATTCATTCAGTGGAAGGGTCATGACAGATAGGTGCAGGAAACTTATGGATAGGGGTCTTCTAAAACCTACTTTCCAAGAGGCTCTGGATGCATCAGACCAGGCATCTAAATCCTTGAAGGAATCGAAGACGTCGGAGCCCAAGTCATTGGCTCCGAGCTCTTCATTCAAAGTTCGATCTCCGGTTCCACAGACTTCGGGGCCGAGTGTTGAACTGTTGTCAGTTACCGAGCCTCGAGTCTTGGAACCGGTGACGGAGCTTCCTCCTCCTGCACTTTTGAGGTCGGCTCCGTCTTCGATTCCTTCGACGCGTTCTTCCAGGCCCCTCTCCGACACCGATGTGGACCGCGTGGTGCAGAAATTGATGGAGAATACGGCCTTGTCCAAGCTCATCTCGGTCTCCTCCCAGCTGGTGTCGAGACTCGAAGGCCTTCCCTTATCTCCACCTGTTCCTCCTCCGAGGCCTATTCAGTCTTCGGAGCCGGGAGAGGCTGACCTGCTGATTGTGGAGCCCTCGGTTCCAGAGCCGTCCCTTTCTCGGTCGGTACCGTTCACCTCGACTCCGTCGGATCCAGTACTGGAGTCCCAGAGCCGAAGATCCATCCTTGGTTCCGGGACTGAGAGTCGGACCGATGTTTCGGTTCCAACACTCCCTCTCGGGGCCTCGGCTCGGATCGACTCGGCTCCGTCCTCGGGTTCGATGCCTTCGGTACCTGTCTCGGGGATTCCTCCGACTTCTTCGGAACCGGGGGATACCTCGACTCGGGACCCGGGGGCTTTCGAACTCATGAGGAAGGTGTTGTCTGTTCAGACAACCACTTCAGCAGATACAGCTTCTCCTTCCCATAAAGGGCCGTTATCCTCCTCTGCACCCACAGCTATGTCCAAGCGTCGAGCACCAGTGTCTCAGCCACCCCTAGAGGGTGCCCCCTCTTCCTTGGAGGCTTCTTCAGATGCCCCCCCCAAGGAAGTTCCGAGGAAAAGATTGTGTAAGAGGAGACACTTAGATTCTCCACAAGAATCATTGACATCGGACACTGACTTAGATGAGTCAGAGGGGTCCCCAAAGTCACCCTCGGAGGATGTCTCTTTTTCTGACATCCTGGAGATCCTAAAGCAGAGAGGTGATTGGCAATCCCTTCCCCCTTCTGAGGATGAGTCAGTCTTGCTGAAGGCATTCGGTGCTCGCCCTTCCTCCTCCTGGGTCACTCCGCCCTTCGATGAGTTAATGGAGCTGATTGCTCGAAGGGCGTGGGAGACACCTGACACGGTGGAGCCAGTCCCTAGGAAGCCTAACAAATTTATTACTGCCCCCCAAGATAAGGCTTATCTGACAAAGGGAGTGCCAGTGGACGCTATGGTGGTGGCAGCAGCCACGAAAAAGGAGATGTCGGAATCTTCCTCATCTGTCCATCCGCCTAATAGAGATTCTAGGACTATGGACAGATATGGGAAACGCATTTTTAGTTCAGCGGCTTTTTCTATGCGATCCCTGAACTATTTGACCCACTTTACATGGCTGCAGAGGGATCTAGTCATTGGGAGATACCCTCCAGGGTACTACAGATGCTGCTGTCTCGGAGAAGGTTACAGCACATCTCAACACCCTTACTTCTATTGTTAACTCATCCATGAGGCTAATCTCATACGCAGCCGAAGGATCGAGTAGGGCAGCAGCTTCAGCGATTGCTCTTCGTAGGCAGTCCTGGATGCGCTTATGTTCATTTGCGGAAGCCTTCAAGTCTTCCTTTACTAACGCCCCATTTGATGGTGCCACTCTCTTTGGCCCTAAAGTAAAGGAGACCCTTACCCGGTGTGAGCAAGCGGGAAAGACTCTGTCTGCTGTCGGAGTCCATTTTTCCACCCCATCCAGACCGTACCCCAAGGGGCAACGAGGTGGAAAGATGTGGTTTCGAAAACCCCAGGGTTCTTTTCCGGATGCACAGGGTGATACCCCCTCCAGAGGCAGAGGAGGGGGTAGAGGTGGAAGACGTCGCCCTGGCGGCAGGGGGGGTCCGCAAAACCAAGGTGACAGGGATACACTCCTCGGGAAACCTTTTCAGCACTCCTGAGAGGAGGCCTGACTGTCCTGCTCTGGAGGCAGTCAAGGGTCGCTTAGCTTTGTACCCACAGGCCTGGCAAAATCTTACATCAGACAATTGGGTAAAAAGCGTTGTTACCAGAGGCTACAAAATTCCCTTTCTATTGCCCCCGATTCCACAGAAAAGACTTCCAGATGTGCCGCCCCATCTGCGAGGCCCTGCAGCTACAGAAATTTCAAAGCTGCTAGGAAAAAGAGTCATCCAACCAGTCCCAGCGGACCAAAGAGGATTCGGAACTTACTCAAGGTTCTTTTTAGTTCCAAAGAAAACAGGGGACTGGAGGCCAATTCTGGACCTAAGCAAACTCAATACCTTTATCAAGAAAGAAAAGTTCCGAATGGTCACGCTTCAATCGATCCTTCCATTCTTAAAGAAGGACGACTGGATGTGCTCAATAGATCTAAAGGACGCATACTACCACATCAAAATGGCCAGGGCGTCCAGGGATCACTTGCGCTTCCAGCTGGGAGCCAGTCACTTTCAGTTTCGAGCCCTGCCCTTTGGTCTGACCTCAGCCCCCAGGGTCTTCACCAAATGTATGGCAGTGGTAGCGTCTCACTTGAGACGCCTGGATTCCAGGTGTTTCCGTAGCTGGACGACTGGCTCGTTTCTGCCACCACCGAAGGTTGACTGATTCAGGGCAGGGATTACACACTACAGCTTTGTGTTCACCTCGGAATTTCCGTAAATTTCAAAAAGTCCTTACTACAGCCATCACAGCATATCTCATTCATAGGAGCAGAATTGGATACGCAGTGCTTAATTCTAAGGCTTCCCCCAGAAAGGATAGCATCCCTGCAAAATCATATATCTCTTCTTCTCTCTTCCAGAAAGTCCCCAGCGAAACTGGTTCTGAAGGTTTTGGGCCTCATGGCAGCTTCTCTCATTGCCATACCCTTGGGAAGACTGCATATGAGAGTTCTTCAATGGCTTCTGTTTGCACAGTGGTCGTTCCAAAAGCTACCCCTGACACACGAGATCTACATCACAAACATATGCAAGTCGCACCTGGCTTGGTGGCTTCAACTTGCAATCTCTCCAACGGAAGACCCTTTGTGCTACCCACTCCAACAGCAACAGTGACCACGGACGCTTCCCTGATAGGGTGGGGGGGCATCTTTCAGGGACAGACAGTCCAAGGCGAATGGACCAATTTGGAATACAATCTGCATATCAATGTTCTGGAGTTGAGGGCAGTGTTCCTAGCATTGCAACACTTTGCTCCCCTTCTTCCTCTAGGGACAATTGCAGTCCAGACGGACAACATGTCTGTAGTCTGGTACATAAACAAGCAAGGGGGAACCAAGTCTTACCAACTATGCAGAGAGGCCATGAGAATCTGGCAATGAGCGGAGTCCACGGGTCGCTTTCTGATAGCAACGCACATCCCGGGGTTATCCAACATCATAGCGGACAGGTTGAGCAGAGCCATCCTGTTACCTCATGAGTGGTCCCTCAAACAGTCAGTTGCAAAGGAGATTTTTCGCAAGTGGGGCCAGCCTTCCTGCGATCTGTTTGCGTCTCCAATGAACGCCAAATGCAGGAGCTATTTTGCCCTATTACCCCCTCCAGGGGAAGTCCCAAGGGACGCTCTGGTTCACGATTGGCCTCCGGGTCTCCTGTACGCTTTTCCTCCTGTTCCCCTGATTTCGAAATTTCTACAGAAAGCCAGCAACCTGCAAAGGACAATTATCCTCATTGCCCCATTCTGGCCTCGTCAAATATGGTTTCCCTTTCTTCTAGAACACCAAATGCGGGAACCCTGGATCCTGGACCCAGAGCCGGATCTACTGACCCATTCATCAGGGGCTCTCCATCCGTCGCTTCTCTCCCTCAAACTAGCAGCTTGGCTGCTCCGCTTCCCTTCTTAGCCAGGTCTGATCTTCTATCTCCTGCAGTTCAAAATATCCTGGTGGCTTCTCATAAAGCATCCACTATGAGGACTTACACCAGTAAATGGAAGCGTTTTGTACATTGGGCAACTACACAACAACTGGATCCCTTAGTAGCTCCTCTGAATAAGGTCTTGGAGGTTTTGACCGAATTGTTCCACCAAGGGGCTTCTCCTGCCACTTTGAGAGTGCAATTAGCTGCCATATCAAACTTTCATGTGGGAGAAAGTGGGGCTCCTATTATGGCTCACAGGCTTTGTAAGGCTTTTCTAAAAGGATCTTTCCACATTAGACCTCCAGTTAGAACTCCTACTTCACCTTGGAACTTGAACCTTCTTTTGTCTCAGCTGATGCTACCACCTTTTGAACCAGCCTCTTCCTGTCCTTTGAAGTTTTTGTCATGGAAGACCCTTTTTCTGGTGGCTATCACATCGGCCAGGCGGGTATCGGAGCTTCAGGCTCTTTCAGTTCAACATCCTTATTTGATTTTTCACCCTGACAGAGTTTCTCTTCGCACTAATCCATCCTTTCTTCCCAAAGTCTGCTCTAATAATATTAATCAGTCCATTGAATTGCCCACATTTTTCAAGAATCACTCCAATAAATTGGAATATATGTTACACAAGTTAGACGTTCATAGACAACTCAGATTTTACTTGGACAGAACAAAGGATCACAGGAAAACAGACCAGCTCTTTGTGGCCTTCTCAGACAACAAGATGGGTATGGCGGTCACAAAACGAACCTTGTCTAAATGGCTTACTGACTGTATTATTTTTGTCTACACTACCTCTGAGCAAACTTTACCTGTCAAGCCCAAAGGGCACTCTACAAGATCAGTATCTACATCCCTGGCTCATGCAGCTCGCCTACCGTTAGACACTATTTGTGCGGCTGCTACTTGGTCTAAACCACATACCTTCATTTTTCATTACAAAGTGGATAGGATTTCTAGGGACAGGGCAACCTTTGGTTCCACTGTGCTCAGGAACGTTCTCCCTTGAGTTCCTCAGGAACACGGAGCTAGGGACGCTACCCAGGTGTAAGAACAAACGGCGAGATTAAACACTCTCACATATAGAAGTTAATGTCCTTACCATAACGTTCCATGTGGAGTGTTCATCTCGCCTTTGTTCTTACATTCCCACCCTCCCTCCCTCAGGAAGAACGTCCAATTTAGGTGCCTGGTTTGTTCTCCGGCTTCTGCCTTGAACAGTTGTTGTACTATGTAAATACGTGTTTGTTGTTGGTATGAAAGTGTTATGCTATCTTCTGTTCTCTGCTGGTTTGCTTGCAAACTAGATCTGAGGTAAAGGCAGAGGGGGATTGTGGGAGTTAGGTTGGTCTCGAGCTTCTTCTCGATGCAGAGCTTTGTCAAGCGGCCGACACGGAGCCGAGGATCGGCTCTGACCCCAGGTGTAAGAACAAAGGCGAGATGAACACTCCACATGGAACGTTATGGTAAGGACATAACTTCTATTTTTCGCTAACCACACTATTCTGAATGTTTTTTATTAACTTAGCAACTTTTTGAACTGTTTCTGTATTCTGATATTGTTTGCACTTTAACAGATCATTTTTAAGTGTTTCCACTGTTTAACTGTTGTGGGCTACAACTCAAGTGTGATAGCCATTTTTCTGTCTTGAAAGTGTTTGTATTACTGTATCTGCTTTAATTCTTGAAAAAACAAAAAAATACAAAAAAAATCCTATCTCTCTACTCGTTTCCCACCTTTCTATTACCAGTAGTGTCCGGTTTTCAGATTTTGCTGAATTCTGGGTTGTTTTGTAGTTTCTGTGTTGCCCAGACCTTACTAAGATAGAAGGAAGCTTCTCTGTTCATCATTGAGAGTAGTGAGCTTTGAGCAGCCTGTCTGTCACTGGAGGAGTGGTTTCAGCTCAGAATCTGTAGTTTTTTGGCCATTTTGGGCTATTTCTATCCCTTTCATCTTTCTGTTTAAAAACCTGGGTTTGCGTGATTTTTGTGCTTGTATTTCCTCAACAAGATCCTACCTGGGTGTCCTGTAGAGTTCTACAGCAGCAGAGAGAGAAAAGAGAGACTTTGAGTGGATTAAGTACCTCTGTTTGCTTTATATAGCTTATTTTCGCTAACTGCACTATTGCGAGCATTTTTTATTAGCTTTGCAACTTATTTGAACTTTTTTTTTTAATTCTGATACTGTTTGCACGTTAACTGATAATTTTTTAAACGTTTTCAACTGTTTAACTGTTGTGGGCTACAAACTCAAGTGTGATAGCCATTTTTCTGCCTTGAAAGTGTTTGTATTACTGTATCTGCTTTAATTCTTGAAAAAAAAAATACAAAAAAATCCTATCTCTACTCGTTTCTCACCTTTCTATGACCAGTAGTGTCCGGTTTTCAGATTCTGCTGAATTCTGGGCTGTTTTGTAGTTTCTGTGTGTGCCCAGACCTTACTAAGATAGAAGGAAGCTTCTCTGTTCATCAGTGAGAGTGGTGAGCTTTGAGCAGCCTATCTGTCACTGGAGGAATGGTTTCAGCTTAGAATATGTAGTTTTATTGACCATTTTTGGGCTATTTCTATCCCTTTCATCTTTCTGTTTAAAAACCCGTCTTTGCACGGTTTTGCGCATCGCTCAGTGGCGTTTAACTAGGGTTAAACTATTCTCAGTGCCAGAAAGTCTGCTCTTCAAATTTTCCCTTAGAACTAGCCAGTTTTCTAATTTTAGCTCTCAAAACTGTCTTCTTTGTGCTCAGCATTTGTTCAAAACTCGTTGCAAGCACTAAATAATCTACATAGTACTGCGGCACTTAACTTTCCTCACTTGTCAGGAGGAAAACAGTTTTTAGTACTTAAAATATAAGCACATATCCAGACATAAGTGTCAGCTCCTGGTGTTTTCCTCTGCCCACCTGATGAAGCTGGGCATCTTGGGGCAATGTAGCAATTGCCTCATGTACACTGACAACTTTCTCCTCCTACCACCCAACACAACAACCTGTGAGAGATGCACTTGTATAGCCAAACTGGAAGCCAAGCTCTTCCCAGCCAAGACTGGACCAGTCAGTCAAGAGAAGGAAAACATCTGCACCACACCACACTCAACAAATAGCCTATCAAAACCTATGCCACCTAAACCCATACATAGTAACACAAAACACATACCTACATTCACGGAGGCTCTCAATAAAAGTCTGCCCAAACAACAGAGACCTCCAAAGTTGAAACGCAAGCAAACACCACACCCACCTCCACCCAAATTACACATAGCCCACAAAATCAGTGTGCCACTCAACCTCAGCCCATAAGGCCAAACAGCGTACCCAACACACTAGTCATAGGTAACTCTATAGTCAGGCACACTGATGTCCCACTCACCAGGCTAAACAAGGAGAAAATTACTGTCAGCTGCCTGTAGGGTGCCACGATCCACCACATAACACATGCACTCAGGTCACTCCACAACAAGTACAAATATGACTGTCATTGTCCATGTTGGTGTGAGCGACTTGAGACATACCTCCCTGAACTACATGAAAAGAGACATGGAGAAGCTCATGTAGCCCAGGCAGGTATGACCCTAGCCCTGAGTAGCATCCTGCCATTGCCCAGAATGATACCACAGAACAAGGACAAAATGATTGACTTCAACAATTGGCTAAGCTTCTAGTGTCATTCTGAGGGGATCCAGTATCTGTCTGCATGGGATGACATGCTCGACAGACCACTATACTTTGCCAGAGATGGCCTGCACCTGTCACCCCTGGGATTCCGGATACTGCTAAGGCTCTTGCCACCCCTATAGTGCCTTTTTTTAGGCAAGGTTCAAATGACAAACTCACCACCATAGTAGGTACAAGCAAGCAAAATCTGAGGGTAATGCTACTCAGTGCTAGAAGTCTAAACCTCAAAATGCACTCACTCGAGACACTCCTTAAGATGGAGAACATCAACATCTGTGCAGTGACAGAGACCTGGCTCAAGGCTCCAGAGAGCACCCTTGCATTACCAGGCTATAATTCATACCACACCTTTCGGCCACCTAACCTGGACCGAAACACTAAAGGAGGTGGCGTGTCCATATTTGTTAAGGATATCCACACCTCCAGGCTAGTTGCTCAGCATAATGCATCCGTAATTATTCAAGTGCAACTAACACTGGGCAAGACTGCAATCCGGGTTGTAGCTTGTTACAGATCCCCCACCATGCCCCAGGATGCCCAGTCCATGTTTTTTTATATACTGAACAACATTAAGGTACAGCCCACTACCCTAATAATGGGAGATTTCAACTACCCTACCATCAACTGGGAAAACTACTCATGCACTAACTCATTTGCTCAATGTTTTCTGGAATTCATAAATACTAACATCCTGGATCAGCTTGTCCATACCCCCACCAGGGGCAGCAATATCCTGGACCTGGTCATTACCAATATGGGTAACCGATGCTCCACACCAGTGGTCAACTCCTTGCTAGTCATACCCGACCACAAGCTAATCACCCTAGACATCCATATCCTGTCATCACCCCCATTAAGGAAACCACCATAAAAAACTTCTCCAAAGCCAACTTCATGCTTCTTAAGACAGAAGTGGCAAACTTCATGACACCCCTACAGATGGGAAATAGCGGTATGACTGCTGAAACCTGTACAAATGCACTGTATAAGCACATACATGAGTGCATGGATCGTGCCATCCCTAACAGAACCAAGACACTATCCTCCAAAAAAAGGAAGCCAATCTGGTAGTCCCCTGCCATAAATAAACTCTACAACAGAAGGAAGAAGCTGTTGCAAAAAAGAGTAAAATCCCATGATTGCAGTAACTCCCTGTTCAGCCTTAGCAAGAAGCTGAGATCCCTCATAAAATCCTCGAAAGCTAGTTACGAAAATAAAATACCCACTGATTCTAAAGAAAACCACAAAGCATTCTACAGATATATCAAGAATCTCAATGGCAACACTCATTTCTGCTCTGAGCTACACCACAATGGCACTAGATATAGAGAACCAACTATCGCCAACATCCTGCAAACTTTACACCCCCATCCCCCAAAGGGCCCATCTCTATTCTGGATGAATGCAAAGCTCCTTTAATCATGGATGCACAAGTAAAGACTGCACTCTCCAAAGCCAAGAGCACAGCATCCATGGGACCAGACAATATCCCAGGCTGTGTCCTGCACGAACTACAGAACGAACTGGCACCCCACCTAAATACCATGTTCAATCATAGCCTCACTTCAAACTTTGTGCCTCCTGAATGGTGCACAGCAACGGTTATCCCACTACATAAAGGTGGTGCCACCACGGATCCCGGGAACTACTACCCCATTAGCCTGACAAGCTTGGCCTGCAAGGCCATGGAATGTATCATCATGGAGCTTATAAACAAAGACATAGGTAACCTCCAAACTCTGGACCCCACTCAGTTTGGGTTTGTAAAAGGTAGATCATGTCTCCTAAACCTGATTGACTTCTTTGAAGCAGTCAACAGAACCATGGACTAGGGTAAGGTGGTGCACACAACTTATCTTGACCTCGCCAAGGCTTTCGACACCATCCCCCACTCTGAAATTA
Organism: Protopterus annectens; assembly: GCF_019279795.1. Taxonomy (NCBI): domain Eukaryota; kingdom Metazoa; phylum Chordata; order Ceratodontiformes; family Protopteridae; genus Protopterus; species Protopterus annectens. The sequence goes on along the minus strand of NC_056744.1, from coordinate 1,458,301,596 downwards.
TAGATAAACTCACTAGACTGGGCATAAATCCCTATGTCACAAGATGGGTGGCCAACTGGTTCTCTGACAGAACCCCATACAGTGAAAGTAGCTGACTCCAAATCCGACTTCAGACCAGTGACAAGTGGAGTACCACAGGGTTCAGTCCTGGATCCTCAACTGTTTGGTATTTACTTCTCAGAAGTCCAGGCTAATACAGCAGGTCTTTGGCTAATGAAGTTTGCAGATGACTGCAAACTAGGAGCCATAACAGAATCGCCTAATAATCTGGACATTCTACAAAGGGGTCTCACTGAGACTGATGCTTGGTGTCAAAGTCATGGCCTCAAGCTCAATGCCAAGAAGTGCATTGTCATCCCCTTTGGGAAAAACACTGTACCACATAGGCGGTAGCCTACTAAACACTGAAAGTGTGATAAGAGACCTTGGGACACAGGTGGACATTAGCATCTCCTTTGATAATCACATTGCCACAGTAGTCAGGATATCATTCTACGTGGCACACCTCATCACAAAGGGGTTCTCCTCCCGAAAAAAAGAGGTCATTGTTCCTCTCAACTCATCCCTCATCAGACCCATTATAGAGTACAACGCCCTGTTTGGCATGTACCTCGCAAGACACCTGCAACAATTAGAAAGGCCACAGAAATATCTCACTAAGAGGATTACTGGCCTCAAACATATGCCATACGCAGATCAACTCAAAAAACTCCAGCTCTACTCCTTCACATATCGCCTACTCAGAGACGACCTCTGCCTAACATACAAAGCCATGTCAAACACAGATCTGTTGGACATGCTACACTTAAAGAAATCCCATTTCTCTGAGCTACATGCTCCAGGGACCTAAACCTTGTCACAACAATAAATGGAACATGCTGGGGGTTTGCCCTGGAACAAACTACCCATTCATGTCAAACAAAGCACCTTATTAACCCTCTTTAAGAAAAATCTTACCGGGGATCACTTCTGTGGCTCTGCTCAACAGGGGCACGAGTAAATAAATTCCTGGGTGGCGAAAGCCAGGGAACTTTTTTGGCTAGGCTTATGTAGGCCCTAGGGCTGATAGCCTAGTACCTACCTATGAACCTATAAACCTAAGGTGGACATATAAGTACCCCATGGGGTGCTACCTTCCACATTGATAACTTTGTTTAGACATTTTTTTTTTCTTTATAAGGAATTTTTTTCTGTAAAAACTAGTGGCTGTCACTAAAAATTTCTGTCAGAAATGTTAGCTTCGTTTCTTTTGTAGCCAAGGTGTCATGAGGGGAATCCTGTGAAAATATATATATGTGTAAAGTATATAATTCATAAGGAATTTTTTTTCTGTGAAAACTAGTGGCTGTCACTAAAAATTTCTGTCAGAAACATTAGATGTTATGTGATCCTATCTCGCCTACATTCTGAACTGATGGGTTCGGAGCCGATCCCTTGGCTCCGACTCGGCACGCTTATGCTATAGAGCGAGGCCTCTAATTGGCTGAGCTATCTTTATCCCAGGATGCACCACCACTAATTCCCAGATCTCGTTTGCCGCTATCAAGCTTGGACGTGGTCTCAACATTGGCTGGGCTAAGTACTAGTTATTTAGGCTTTTTCCTGTCACAAATCTCCTCACTTTGAACCAAAAGCTGTTTTAACAGCTGTTGTTGTTATATTTGTGTGATTGGTGTTTTTCGGTTGAGAATTTAGTGATTTTTCTAGTCAGGGAAGGTTTTCCGTTTTAGTTAGAGGGGCCTTCCCCTGTTGCTTGTTGCTTGAGTATCTTTTTGTTTTTCTTTCTTGGGTCAAGCACCCGTTTAAGTTAGAGGGTCTTGACTCTCTTTATCCCTTTGTCGGTTGAACTGTTTAGTGTAAAAAAAAAAAAAAAAAAAATAATAAATATATATATATATATATATATATATATATATATATTATTATTTGTTAAAATTGTTTAAGTTAACTTTACTTTGGTTAAGTTAAGTGTTTTTCCTTTTTTCACTTAATAGCTTCTGTGGTAGAGACAGTTATGTCGAAAGAACACAAACCCTCCGGGTTTAAGAAATGCACGAGGTGTGGTTTTAAAATGTCCATAACGGACGACCACTCCTCGTGCGTCTATTGCTTAGGTACTAAACACCTACAAGAGTCGTGTAGTGTGTGCCACGCGTTCTCTTCTAGAGTCCTCCAGGAGAGGAAGAACAAATTAATCCTCAAGGGATTAATCAAGCCTTCCTTCGAGGAGGCTTTATCTTCCTCTCCCTCTCCTTCTAAAAAGAAGAAGATAGCGTCGGCTCCGACCAGTCAGTCGGAACCGATCGCTAAAAAATCTAAGCAGACTTCTCCATCGGCTCCACGGACTTCGGAGCCGAGGTCGGAACGGTCTGCCTCGATGCCTCCAGCCTCGACCCCTCTGGTTTCGGAGCCGAGGTCTGGGGCATCGATAGGCGGGTCACCCTCATCGGCTCCACTGATATTGGAGCCGATAAGGGTTACCGGCTCAGACTCTTCCCCCTCGGAGCCGAAGTCCTTATCGGCACCGAGGGAAATTTCCTTGAAACCTTCCTCGGAGCCGATAGTTGTTGAGTCCTTTCGGAGCCGGTCCCCGAGCCCTTCGGAGCCGATGGAGAAATCGGTTCGGGCCCGATCGGTATCCTCTAGATCATCCAAGATGTCTGATTCGGACATCGACAGGGTGCTCCTTCGACTCTTCCAGTCTCCGGTGTTCCAAAAGCTAGTTTCGGCTCCAGCCCATTTGGCTTCGGAGCCGATGGTCCACTCCCCTGCTGTGATTCCTCCTCCAACAGCTTCGGCACCGTTGGAGCCGGTGCTGGTGGAACCTGTGGAGGTGTTAGGGTCAGGCCTGACCCTTGCTTCAACTCCGGCTCTTGGGTTGGAGTTCAGTACACGGACTTCTTCCTTCGGCCCTGGGGGGAGGCTTCGGGATTGATGCTTTCGGTTCCAAGTCTCCCTCTTGGTGCGTCGGCGGCGGGAGTGCCGTCCACTGTCGTGGCCACGGAGGTGGGACCCTCCCAGGATTCTGGTGGTCCCGCCTTCAGGGCTATGAGGAGTGCGTTAGCCAAATCTTCCTTGGCTACCTCCACGGTTTCCCCAGCTCCTTCCCTGCACATGGAGACTGGGTCGTTGGCAGTCCCCCTGTCCTTAGACAGCGGAGCCCCTGGGCCTCAGGTTACCCCCACTGGGGTTTCTCCCCCTCCTGGAGGTCCTTCTGAAGCCTCTTCGGAAGAACCCCCCAGGAAGAGATCATGCAAGAGGAAGCACGTTGACACCCCTGATGAGTCTCTGACATCCGACACCGATCTCGATGATGCAGAGGGGTCCCCTAAGTCGTCCTCGGATGATGTTTCCTTTGCAGACATCCCGGAAGCCCTAAAACAACGAGGCGGCTGGCAGTCCAAACCCCCCCTCTGCTGATGAGTCGGTGTTCCTGAAGGCCTTCGGGGCTCAGCCCTCCACCTCCTGGGTGTCTCCGCCCTTCGACTCCGTGGAACCGGTGCCTGCTCGTCCGAACAAATTTCTCTCGGCGCCCCCTGACAGAGAGTTCCTTACGAAAGGTGTGGCTGTAGATGCTTTGGTGGTGGCATCTGCTACCCAGCAAGATGTAGCAGAGGCTTCTACGTCCGTCCATCCTCCTAATAAGGAGTCTAGGAGCATGGATCGGTACGGAAAGCGCACCCTCAGTTCAGCGGCCTTTACACTGAGGGCCTTGAACTACCTTACGCACTTTACCAGGTTTCAGAGGGATCTGATTAAGGAGCTATCCGATACCCTCTTGGGTAACCTGCCTGAGGAGCTGGCCCAGACGGTTGGCTCTCAGCTGGCTACAATGACGTCCATTTCGAACTCGTCCATGAGGCTCATTTCTTATGCGGCCAAAGGGGCGAGTAGAGCGGCGGGTACAGGCATTGCTCTACGAAGACAAGCCTGGCTCTGTCTGTGTCATTTCGCGGAGGCCTTTAAGTCTTCATTCGCCGACGCCCCCTTTGATGGGTCCTCCCTGTTTGGACCCAAGGTGAAGGACACACTAACCCGCTGTGAACAGGAGGGTAAGACGCTGGCTGCCGTAGGGGCACAATTTTCCACTCCCTTTCGGCCTTATCCCAAGGCTAAAAGAGGAGGGAAGATGTGGTTCCGTAGATCTCAGAAGCCTTACCCCTCTCAGCAGGAGGATTCCCCTTCCAGAGGCAGAGGAGGGGGAAATTCATCCGGAAGATGCCGTCCCAGAGGCGGCAGAGGCCCTCGCAACACTGGAGACCGCGAGTCCTTTCGTGGCTCTTCAGCCTTTCATAGTCCCTGAGGGATTGCCCGGCTGTGCTGCTCCAGAGCCAGTCGGGGGTCATTTCTCGAAGCACCTAAAGGCCTGGGAAGGTATCACTCAGGACCGATGGGTGCTTCGGATTATCGCCGGAGGTTACTCCATCCCATTCTCTCACCCCCCCCCTCAGTCCAAAAAAATCCCGGACCCGCCACCCAGTCAACGGGATACCGCAGCCTCAGAAGTTTCAAAGCTGCTGCAAAGAGTCATCCAACCGGTCCCGCAGACCAGATCGGATTAGGGACTTACTCAAGATTCTTTTGGTGCCAAAAAAGACCGGGGACTTGAGGCCCATTTTGGACCTCAGCATCCTAAACCATTCAGTCAGAAAGTCCAAGTTCCGAATGGTCACCCTACAAACCATTCTCCCATTGCTGGAGAAAGGTGTTTGGATGTGCTCCATAGATCTCAAGGACGCTTATTATCATATCATGGTACATCAAGCGTCCAGGAGACATCTGCGCTTCAGCCTAGGAGGCAGTCATTTTCAGTTCCGTGTGCTGCCCTTTGGTCTCACCACAGCCCCCAGGGTGTTCACCAAGTGTTTGGCAGTTGTGACTGCACACCTGAGGAGTCTAGGATTCCAGGTGTTTCCGTATCTAGACGACTGGCTCCTAACTGCCACCTCCAAGCATCTACTTCTGCGGAGCCTACAAGCCACTATTTCACTGGGCAATTCCCTTGGAATCACCTTCAATTGGCCAAAGTCTGTGTTGCTGCCATCTCAACGAATAAGATTCATAGGGGTAGAGATAGACTCAAACCAAATGCGGGTCTTTCTACCTACAGACAGGATACAAACCATACAGGATCAAGTTCGAGCCTTACTCCCCAGATCCAAAGCCCCAGCCAGAATGGCTCTGCAGCTATTGGGATCCATGTCCGCCATGGTTCTGCTAGTCCCCTTGGCAAGGTTGCACATGAGGATTCTCCAGTGGCTTCTCTCAGCTCAGTGGTCCTTTCAGGAACTTCCCCTCAGTCACCTTGTACGGATCACGGAATCTTGCAGACGGGACCTTCGCTGGTGGCTGGTGCCCTCCAACTTGAATCAGGGACGACCCTTTGTTCTACCTCCTCCGGCGGCCACCTTGACCACGGATGCCTCCCAGACGGGGTGGGGGGGCATTCCCTGGGCAGGTCAGTCCAAGGCAAATGGCATCCGGAAGAGACTTTGCTTCATATCAACATCTTGGAAATGAGGGCAGTACTTCTGTCCCTTCAAACCCTTCACGATTATCTCCCTCAGGGCGTAATTGCTGTTCACTCAGACAACATGTCAGTTGTCTGGTAACTGAACAAACAGGGAGGGACCAGGTCCTATCCTCTTTGCAGAGAAGCCATGAGAGTTTGGGAATGGTCAGTCTCGACCAAACACTTCCTAGTGGCTACTCACATTCCGGGCAAGTCCAATGTGATAGCCGACAGATTGAGCAGGACCATCCTCTCTCCTCACGAATGGTCTCTGAATATGACAGTTGCAAGTCAGATTTTCAGCGAATGGGGAGTTCCGTGTTGCGACCTCTTCGCGACTCCTCTGAATGCGAAGTGCAAAGAATTCTTCTCCCTAGCCCCATGGACGCGTTAGACCATCCTTGGCCCACCGGCTTGCTTTATGCCTTCCCTCCAGTTCCTCTCCTTCCCGGAGTGATTCAAAAGGCATCTCTTTTGGGGAGCAAAATGATTTTAATTGCTCCTTACTGGCCCCGTCAAGTGCGGTTCCCCTATCTTCGGAAACATGCCCTGGAAGGTCCATGGTTCCTGGATCAGATCCCAGACCTACTGGTTCATCAGTCGGGTCTATTACATCAGTCCCTACACACCTTGAAATTGACTGCGTGGCTACTCCTCTTCCGACGATAGTCAGGAGTCATACATTGGATCCGGATGTTGTACACATATTATCTTCGGCCCATAAGTCTGCTACAAAGAAACTGTATTCTAGCAAATGGAAAAGATTTGCTATTTGGGCTCAACTCCGGGGCCTGGACCCCATTTCTATTCCCGTGGCAGAAGTACTGAAATTTCTGACCTCTCTTTTCAATCAAGGCTCTTCAGTTTCTACCATCAAGGAACAATTGGCAGCAATTTCTAATTTTCACGAATCCATAGACCCACCTTTAATGAGCAACAGATTGTGTAAGACCTTCTTGAAAGGTGCTGCTCTATTATGACCCCCGATTTCTCATCCTGCACCTCCATGGGATCTCGATATAGTGTTACGCGCTTTGACTTCTTTCCCTTTGAACCGGCAGCTACATGTGATCTAAAGTTTCTATCATGGAAGACAGCCTTTCTGGTGGTGATTACTTCTGCCAGAAGAGTTTCAGAGCTTCAAGCATTGTCAGTGAAACCCCCATACTTGATTTTTCATAAAGACAGAGTATCCCTCAGACCAAATCCTTCCTTTGTTCCTAAAGTTTGTTCTACTTTCTGCTTACAGCAATCGTTAGAGCTCCCAGTTTTTTTCCCAAAATACTCTAACAAAGCGGAATTCATATTCCACACACTAGATGTCCACAGACAGTTACGTTTTTATTTGGACAGGACCAAACAAATCAGGAAAACAGATCAGTTGTTTGTATCCTTTGCAGATACCAAATTGGGCAACGCGGTCACAAAGGTCACTATTGCCAAATGGATCAGGGATTGTATCACTCAAGCTTATATTTATTCTAACAAAGAGCTTACCACCTCTGTCAAGGCTCATTCTACAAGGGCTATGGCTACTTCGATAGCATTTCATTCTAAGCTTGCTATTACTGACATTTGTGCTGCGGCTACATGGTCCTCCCCGCACACATTCATTTCCCACTACAAATTAGATGTGGCATCTAGAGGACGAGCTTCATTTGGTTCCACAGTGCTCAGGAGTGTTTTCCAATGAGCCACCCGGGATTTAGGTGCTAGGGACGCTGTCCCATCAGTTCAGAATGTAGGCAAGATAGGATCACATAACATCTTTTAGTTATGTACTCACCATAACTTCAGATGTTTGGGATCCATCTCGCCTACATTCCTTATAACCCACCCTCCTTCCCCCTTCCTTGGAGATCAGAGGATAACAGAAGGTCCAAATTCTGTTGTTTCATCTTGAAACATCTTACAATGTTATATAATCAAGTTGTGCATGTGTGCATGAATGCGGACAAACAAGATCTGGGGAATTAGTGGTGGTGCATCCTGGGATAAAGATAGCTCAGCCAATTAGAGGCCTCGCTCTATAGCATAAGCGTGCCGAGTCGGAACCGAGGGATCGGCTCCGAACCCATCAGTTCAGAATGTAGGCGAGATGGATCCCAAACATCTGAAGTTATGGTGAGTACATAACTAAAAGCTTCCTTTCGAAAATATATATATGTGTGTGTGTGTGTGTGTGTGTGTGTGTCTGTGTATATATATATATATATATATATATATATATATATATATATTTTTTTTTTTTTTTTTGAGGAATGTTACCAATTACTTCAGAAATTAGTTTCAGGGTTTTGGACTTTTGTGTTTGAAGGTTGTCATTAACATATTTTAGCTCAAAATTAATTTGCTTGTTAATGTTCTTACCAACATTTCAAGCTCCACTATCTGTCTTTTCAGCTGACAGCATGTTATGAGTCCCTTTGGGGATTTTTTGTGTTAAAATGTTCTTATTTTCTTATGAGTAAAAAAGTGTGCTGCTAACACATAACTTTTTGTGAGGGGCTGGGGCTAGTCTGTTTGGTAGTTGCAACTAAACAAAGTGTTTCAGTTAACTAGTACCACTGACTCCTCTAAGCTATGATATCCATTTGTGAGACTTATTTAGCTTGTAGGTTATGGACTTGGATCTCAGTAAGGTTACTGATCCCTCCCCAAACCAGAAGAAGAAAAATTTTTTTGGGAGGCTTTGGCTTTCAGTCCTGCTCCCTTCTGCCTCAATGGCTCCTGAGTGACTTCTCTGTGGCCATCAGTTATTTTTCAAACCACTTATCTTTTTCTCTTGGCCTCTGTGGTGTAGCTGTACTGGAAGCCACTAAACACCAAGAATAAGGCATGTCCATTGTGGCTGTTCATTTACCTTTTTTGAGAAAAGGAGAACCACCCTTGTCGGCATTGAGGAAGGGACTAAGGGACGCTTCTCCTCTAAACCACTCTGAGGGTCTTCTCCCTGTGGAAGGGACCGTCCTTTAACCCCCTTTCTTTTTTTATGATGTTCACCTAGTAAAAGAAAACAGAAAACTAGGCATGTTTTCTCTTTATACATCACAGTGGAAACATTTGTTAGGCTAAAATGCTAAGTCCTCTCTTCCTTTTAAAAGGAAAGTTTACATCTCTCTCAGATGTGGATTCCTAGTTGAGGGGCATGATTTAGACTGGGGCTGTGTTTCTGTCTTCAGTATGGGGGATCTGATTCTGAGGAAAGATTTACTGCAGATTTCCCTTCCATGGAGGTGTCTTTTTCATGTACAGTTGCCAGAGTTAAGGAATAGATGTTAAGTTGTCAATCTCGCCTTCATTCTTGCTTGATGGGTTCGGAGCCGATCCTCGGCTCCGACTCGGCACTTGCTAAGCTCGAGAGTCACTTTTACCAGCTCGAGGCAGCCCCATATCCCATGATGCAAGGCGGTAAGTACCCAGATCTCGTTTGCCGCTTCGCTTATGAGGTCCTCCTTTTACCAGCTCCTGGCAAGTGATTTGCTACTTCGCTATTTTAGCCCCTTTTAACTAAAACCCCTTTATTGTTAGTTTTATTTTAGTTTTAAACATTTTCTGACAGAAAATTTACTGTCTCTTCTTATTTTTTTAGTCAGACTTTCTCCCATCCCATCCCCCCCCCTGTTAGGGTGTGTGTGTGTGTTTTTTAGTTATACCTTTTGGTATATTTAATTTAATTTCTTTGACTGGTGTGTGTGTCTGTGTTTGCACCATGTCTAAAGAAAGGGTCTCAGGCTTTAAGAAGTGTGACTCGTGCTGTCAGAAAATGTCTCTGACAGACGGTCACACTTCTTGCCTGTACTGCCTGGGGCCTCTTCACCTGCAGGACTCCTGTGCTATTTGTCATTCTTTCAGCCAGAGAGTCCTGCAGGAAAGAAGGAATAAGTTGATTTTGAGGGGCCTTCTTAAGCCGGAGGGCTCTCCGCTAAGTCGGCTCCATCCTAGACTGCTAAGTCCTCCAAGGCCCAGGCTTCTGTGTCCAAGCCTGCGGCCTCGGCTCCGACTCGTTCTGAGTCGAGATCGCTCGCTGGAGCCGATTCTGGCTTAACAGCCTTCGCACCGATGGCTATCGGTGCCGATTCTGCATCGACCACTTCGTGTCGGCTCCGATCGGTTCCGACCACCATGTGGCTCAGGCATCGGTGTCGGCCCGATCGGCTCCGACACCGTTACTTTGTGGCTGTATCGGCTCGCTGGAGCCGATGCATCGAGCTACCTGTCGGCTCCGATAAGTTGTCGGCTCCGACAGGTTCAATAGTTTCATCGGTTCCGATGGCTCCTTCGAGGAAGAGGTCTAGGTCTCCTTCCTTGGAGCCGATACTTCGGCTCCGGCTTCACCTCTCCTCTCGAACGGAGCCATCGGAGCCGATCTTCAAGGTCATCCAGGCTTTCTGACCATGATTTAGAGAGAGTGGTCAGTAGATTACTTAAGTCACAGGCACTGGCCCAAATGTTACATAGTCCGTCTCAACAGACGGCTAATGGTCCACACCCCGTTGCAGTTCCTCCTTCAACTCTACCCCAGAGCTTGGGGTTGGAGTCTTCGAATGGTTACTGCTACGGCTGAGGGACAGATACCCCTTCTGTTCCTTCAGCCTCTACTCTTATCTCCTCTTGAGACCTTCCTTAGAGGGATTCGGTGGCCGGGCTTCCATGGTCTCCTCCGAGGGGGTGAGTGGCATCGGACCCTTGTCCGAACCCGCTCTTCCCCTTGCAGCCTCGGCCTTGGTGAGCTCGGCTCCGACATCTGCCTCGGAGACTTCCCTTTCGGTGGTCCCTGGAGTTCCTAGCTCTTCGGAACGGGTTCTCTCGGACCTTCCTGGGAGGGGAGCATTCGAGGTGATGAAGAGTGTGCTGGCCACTGGTATCAGCCAGCAGTCTGTTCCCTTAGCTCCTCCCTCTGTAGTGCCTTTTGACATCTCTGCCACTTCTCTTGCTACAGGACCCAGAGATCCTCCGCCTCAGGTTTCCCCATTGGGAATATCCCCCTCTTCCTAGGATTCTCCTGATGTTTCGGGAGATCCTCCTAGAAAGAGGACTTGTAAGAGGAAACATATAGACTCCCCCGAGTCTATCACTTCAGATACTGACTTAGATGAGTCAGAGGGATCCCCAAGATCCCCCTCTGGGGATGTCTCCTTCTCAGACATCCTAGAACTCCTTAAACAGAGGGGAAACTGGCCCACCAATAATCCCTCTGAGGATGAGTCAGTATACCTAGAGGCGTTTGGATCTCGGCCCTCCACCTCCTGGGTGTCACGGCCTTACGACCCCCTTATGCAAGTTATTGCCCGAAAGGCGTGGGCTGCTCCTGACTCTGTAGAGCCAGTCCCTAGGAGGCCTTCAAAATTTATTCCTGCCCGTGTGATAAGCAATTCCTCACTAAGGGTGTCCCGCTGATGCCATGGTGGTGGCTGCTGCCACCAAGAAGGAACTTGCAGATCCTTCCGTGCCGTCCATCCTCCTAATAAGGACTCTAGGACCATGGATAGGTACGGTGGCGGATGTTTTCCACAGCGACCTTTGCTATGCGTTCGCTGAATTACCTATGTCACTTCACCAGACTCCAAAGGGATATCCTTAAGGAGCTAGGTGATGTTGTACAGGATCCTACAGCTGCAGGAGCTCTGGAAAAAATTGCTTCGCAGCTAGGAACCCTTAATTCCATTGCAAACTCCTCCATGCGGCTTATATCATATGCTGCTGATGGAGCGAGTAGGGCCGCAGGTACAGGTGTGGCCCTTAGACGCCAAGCCTGGATGCGGCTATGTGACTTTGCAGATCCCTTTAAGGCGTCCTTCACAAATTCTCCCTTTGATGGGTCAGCTTTGTTCGGCCCTCAAGTGAAGGAAACTTTGACCAGGTGTGAGCAGGACGGCAAGACTCTTTCTGCCGTAGGAGTCCGTTTTCCACCCCTTCTAGACCTTACCCCAAAGGACAGAAAGGTGGCAAAATGTGGTTCCAAATCCCAAGGAGTCACGCCGATTCACGTGGTCAGTTTACCCCTAGAGGCAGAGGGGTAACAACAACAGACGCCGCTCTAGAGGCAGAGGGGTCCAAAACCAGGAAACAGAGAGCCTCTCTCTGACAAGCCCTTTCAGCATCCCTGAGATGTTGCCCGGCTGTCCATCCTTGGAGGCAGTCGGGAAGACTATCACTGTACCCAGAAGCCTGGCGTTCCCTCACTCAAGACAGATGGGTACAGTCGATCATATCCGAGGGTTACAAAATTCCTTTCGAGGAAAGTCCTTTCTATCACTCAAATTCTCTTCCAGATGTACCACCGGTCTAAGGAAATTGCAGAGTTAGAAGTCTTAAAACTTCTGCAAAAAGAGCCATTCAGCCAGTTACGACAGATCATTCAGAGCCGGAATCTACTCAAGGTTCTTTTGGTCCCCAAAAGACGGGAGACTGGAGACCAATATTGGATCTCAGCAGACTCAACAAGTCTGTGAGGAAGACAAGATTCGAATGGTCACTCTTCAGTCAATTCTGCCCTTCTTACAGAAGGACAACTGGATGTGCTCAATAGATCTTCAGGATGCGTACTATCACATCAAAATCCACAGACGCTCCAGGAGATTTCTCCGCTTTCGGCTGGGGTCCAGTCATTTCCAGTTCAGAGCCCTGCCCTTTGGTCTCACTACAGCCCCCAGAGTGTTCACCAAATGCATGGCAGTGGTCACGGCTCACCTGAGACGTCAAGGATTCCAGGTGTTTCCGTATCTCGACGACTGGCTCCTTTCAGCCACCACCAGGCATCAGCTTATTCAAGCCAGGGATTACACAATAAAGCTTTGTACTCTTTTGGGCATCTCGATAAACTTCGAAAAGTCATCTTTATCGCCCTGCCAGTCTATTACTTTCATAGGCGCAAACTTAAACACTGTTCGGATGTCAGCTACCCTTACAGATCAAAGAGTTTCAGACATTCAAAGTCAAGTCAGGATCATTCTAGCCAACAAGAAAGTACAGGCCAGAATGGTTCTAAAGGTATTAGGCCTCATGGCTGCGGCCATTACTCTTCTTCCCCTGGCTCGCTTCTACATGCGCCTTCTTCAGTGGATGCTGTTCACACAGTGGTCATACCAACAACTTCCAATGCGTCACCAGATTCTGGTGACACAGACTTGCAAAGATCATCTTGCTTGGTGGATCACATCTCCCCAGGTTCACCAAGGCAGACACTTTGTACCCCCATCCCCGGTAGCCACTGTCACCACGGATGCCTCCCTGATCGGGTGGGGGGGTCATTATCAGGGCAGGATGGTTCATGGGACGTGGCAGCCATTCGAATACCACCTGCACATAAATGTCCTGGAGATGAGAGCAGTGCTTTTAACGTTGCAAGCCCTCAACGACTTTCTTCCCGTAGGGACAATTGCAGTCCACACAGACAACATGTCTGTAGTTTGGTATATCAACAAACAGGGCGGAACCAAGTCCTACCCCTTGTGTCGAGAAGCGCTCAGACTATGGCAATGGGCAATCTCCTCTCATCGGTTTCTGGCAGCAACGCATATCCCTGGGAAAACCAACATTGTAGCGGACAGATTGAGCAGAGCTATTCTCATGCCTCACGAGTGGTCTCTCAAGCAATCTATAGCGGAAGAGATTTTTCTGGAATGGGGTCGTCCATGTTGCGATCTTTTTGCTACTCCCCAAAACAGCAAATGCCCAGACTTCTTCTCTCTCTTCCCTCTTCCAGGCCATCCCCCCAGAGACGCTCTGACCCAGGATTGGCCCCAGGGACTTCTTTATGCCTTCCCTCCATTTCCTCTGATCCCTCAAGTTATCCAGAAGGCAACCGTTTTGAGAGCCAAATTGATTCTCATTGCCCCTTACTGGCCTCGACAAGTTTGGTTCCCGTTCCTCCATCGTCACCTTTTGGTGCAGCCGTGGCATCTGGACCCATTGCCAGATCTTCTGATTCACCAATCCGGTCAGCTGCACCGGTCTATCCCTTCTCTCAACCTCACAGCATGGTTGCTCCACTTCCTTCCTTAGCCAGGCTTCCTTTGATCTCTAACCCAGTTAGAGACATCTTAGTAGCTTCTTTAAAATCCTCTACCAGGAGGATTTATGCAAGCAAATGGAAACGTTTCTCTTATTGGGCTAAGGCCAAGAGTATTGATCCTTTCACTGCCCCTGTTCAGGCAGTCCTGGACTTCTTAGCAGAGATTTTTCATGCAGGCTCCTCTTCTTCCACAGTCAGAGTTCAATTGGCTGCTATCTCGAACTTTCATGTCGGGATCGCAGATCACAATATTATGTCCCATAGGCTCTGCAGGGCCTTCTTGAAAGGAATTTTCCTGCTAAAGCCTCCAATCAGGAATCCTCCTCCTCAGTGGGATCTAAATTTAGTGCTGACATCCTTGATTCTTCCCCTTCGAGCCAGCTGTTTCTTGTTCCCTGAAATTTCTTTCTTGGAAAACTTTATTCCTAGTGGCTATTACATCAGCCAGGAGGGTGTCTGAACTTCATGCTCTATCGGTTCGACTATCCCCTATTTGGTTTTTCACAAAGACAGAGTATCATTGAGAACTAATCCGACCTTTTTGCCTAAGGTCGCCTCAAAGACCAATTTGAATCAATCCATCAATCTCCTGTATTTTTCCCAAACTATTCAGACAGAGCCGAACAAAACTACATTATCTTGATGTCCACCGTCAACTCAGATATTATTTGGACAGAACAAAAATTTAGGAAATCTGATCAACTTTTTGTTTCCTATGCGGATAATAAGAAAGGCCTTCCTGTTTCTAAAGTGACCTTGTCTAGATGGCTTTCTTGGTCATCTCTGAAATTTATCTGCTCAGGGGAAAACAGCTGTGCTCAAAACCTAAAGCACATTCAACTAGGAGCTTAGCTACTTCTACAGCCTTTCAAGCTAGACTTCCTTTAGACACTATTTGTGCAGCGGCCACTTGGGCCACTCCTCATACTTTTGTTTCCCACTACAAACTGGACTTGGCCTCCAGGGACAGAGCCAGTTTTGGCTCTACAGTCCTCAAGAGTCTGTTCCATTGAGCCACCCAGGATAGAGGTGCTAGGGACGCGGTCCCATCAAGCAAGAATGAAGGCGAGATTGACAACTTAACATTAAGAAGTTATGTACCTACCATAACGTTCCATGTTAGTTGTCTTCTCGCCTTCTTTCTTGCGACCCTCCTCCTTCCCCCAGGCCTGGACAGACCTTTCTATAAGAAATTATTATGCTGAAGACCATTCAGACCTGGTCCTTCTTCCATCCTGTAAGTTTTCTTTCTTCCTTTTGGAAGTGTTTTTTTATGCTTGGTGCTATTGCCCTTTGTCATCAAACGAGATCTGGGTACTTACCGCCTTGCATCATGGGATATGGGGCTGCCTCGAGCTGGTAAAAGTGACTCTCAAGCTTAGCAAGTGCCGAGTCGGAGCCGAGGATCGGCTCCGAACCCATCAAGCAAGAAAGAAGGCGAGAGAAGACAACTAACATGGAACGTTATGGTAGGTACATAACTTCTTATTTTAGCTGGAGCAAGAATCCACAGATTTTCTTCAGAGATGTAATTTCTTGCAGGTGGATTTTCTTCTATATACACCTGTTCTTCTTAAATTGTTAGTTTCTGAAAATGCCTTTTTGGCAGCTGGCCATTTGCCAGACAGTGACAACTGCTCCAGGAAGCTTAGTCAGATTTTATAAGTAACCCCAGACTCACAAATTCCTTCAGACAAACTGGGAATGCATGTTTTGGATGAGAGTTTTTACTTCCTCCACCTTGGACAGGCACATGCATTATTTGAACAATAAGAAGTATGAAACTCTAAGGCTTGGTATTATTGACAATGTAATCCTCTGTGATGTACTGGAGAGACAGGGAAAATCATATGAGGTCAAATCAAGGATGTTCTCGAAAGTCAACCATATTTGGGAGGTAAGGGTGGTACCATAAAAAAGATAATTGTCCTGCTTCCTGTTTTTGCAAGAAAAGCCAAAACAATTTTCTTGTTTTTTGACAATATGTAGCTGTGGCCAGATTGTGCTGTGGTATTTTTACCTGCGACTTTTAGGGCTGCAGGCTTACAACAATGTTACCATAAGCACGCACATTAATAGAAAAGAAAACAAACCATATTAATATTTTTTTATATTCATGCATTATACATTACATGTATGTTTTCTTCCTTTTTAACAATTATTATTTACTTCAACATAACATAAATTTCTCATTTTCTGCCTTTTCTTAAACCTCACGCCTCCTCCTCCTCCTCATGGACAATATTCTGCATGTATTGTTTCCACATATTCCATTTATTTGAGTGTAATTTGCTGCTTTCATTTTTCTAAAGATCTCAGCTGTAGTTCTTTTATTATCCTTACAACATGTGGTACTTCATTTCCAGTTGGTTCAGATTTTGATTTCCATTTTCTAGTAATTGCTTTTTTGGCAGCCAATAGTATTAAACTTAGTAAGGCCTTACTATGTCTGTGCAGCACAGATCCTGGATTAATTTCCTTAGTTACAGCCATTCGCTCCCCAAACATTTTTGTCAGAGTAATCTGTAGTGAATTTGTATTTGCCAACTCATTCCAAAAACATATTTCCATTTACCTTTTTCTCTTTTCCATCACATCTGCAGCATTTGCTGCTTACCTGAGGAAAAAATTCTCTGATGTCTGCTTGGAATATGAAAATACCTGTGTGAACACTTCCAAGCAAAAGCTCCTAAATCTTCTGGACTTTGTTTCATACTTGGGAGCCATACAGATGCCCTCCCATTCTTCCTTTATAAATTTCCTATCCAATCTTTCTTCCTAATCTTTCCTAACCTCTTTTGATTGATTCTTATAGTTATTGTGCAATAATTTATATACGCTATTAATTATTCCTTTTTTAGTAACTTCTGATTTGACTAAAAACTCTGCCAGAGCTGGTCTTTTACTTAGCACTTCCTTATCCCTTTCTCTTTGCCTATATTAGGATCATAGGAAGTTATTAGGCTATTGGCCCTGAGGCCCTTACAAGCCTAGCCAAGAATTTAGCCCATGTTCCATGTCAGCAACAGTTGCCCCTGTCCAGCGGGTGGAATTCCAGGGGTGTATTTTCTCTTCCCCATCCAGTTATCCAGGTTGCACTTAAAAAGGGTTAATGAAGTACTCTACTTGATGTGGAGAGGGAGTCTATCCCAAAGAAGGTGGAGTCTCTGGGACACAAATCTATCCCGCCAACAAGTCTTATTGATGTCATAGACCAGGCTGAGGTCGCGTGTGTGGGTTACTCGAGTGGAGCTTGACTTGTGCTTATGCAGCAGTCCCATCAAGGCAGGGTCTGAGATTGCTTTGCATGCCAGACAGCGATCACCTCTGAGGAGTCTGTATGAGACTGGGTAGAGGAACAAATATGTGTAGGGTAGATGTTGCATGTGCTTTGTGAGGTACATGCCGAAATGGGCATTGTACTCAATAATGGTCCTTATAAGGGAAGAATACAGAGATGTTATCACCACCTGGATGAGATACCCTTACTAATGAGGTGGGCCATGTAGAAAGCTTTTCATACAATGGAGGCAATATGGTGGTCAAAAGTCAGTTTGCTATCAAGCTGAGTGCTCAAGTCCCTCACAACTGACTGCAAGCTTAGGACCTTGTTATTAATGTGATAATTTGTGGGGATGTTACTCTCCCCATAGGGGGCGATGATGCATTTTTTGGCATTCAGTTTGAGGCCATATTTCTGGCACCAGTCATTTGTTTGGGTAAGACCCTCTTGGAGGATATCCACATCACTAGGGGAATTGATGACAGTGTCCAGCTTGCACTCATCTGCAAACTTGGTCAGCCATAGCCTACTGGCTTTGGCCTGCACCTCAGAAAAGTATATCCCAAACAACAGAGGCCACACGACTGATCCCTGGGAGCCACCACTCTTTACGGTTCTACTAATTGAGGTGGCTTCCCCTTCTTTGACTAGGTAAGTTCTACCAGTTAGCCAGTTTGCTACCCATCTGGTAACATATGGATTGATGCCTAGTTGAGAGATTTTATGTATTATACCTGAGTGGGGAATAATATCGAAGGCTATGGCAAGGTCAAGGTAGGCAGTGTGCACCGTCTTCCCCTCATCCATTGCTTTGGTGACTGTCTCAATGAGGTCGACCAAATTTACAGGCATAACCTCCCTTTGATGAAACCAAACTGTGTGGGATTGAATGTTTGGAGGTTGCCAATGTCCTTGTTAATGAGGTCCATGATAATCCACTCCATGGCCTTGCAGATCAGGCTAGTTAGGCTGATGGGTCTATAATTTCCTGGATTGGTGTACACTCCACCTTTGTGCATAAGGATGACAGTGGCTGTCCTCAACTCAGCTGGGATGAAGCTGGTACTCAGACTTTGT
Organism: Protopterus annectens; assembly: GCF_019279795.1. NCBI lineage: Eukaryota > Metazoa > Chordata > Ceratodontiformes > Protopteridae > Protopterus > Protopterus annectens. The sequence continues at coordinate 1,458,283,707 of NC_056744.1, read as the reverse complement.
TTGAAAAGGGTGCCTAATGGTGCTGTAAGGTCCTGCCTGAGTTCATGTAGGATGCAGTCTGGGATGTTATCGGGTCTCATGGAGGCTGTATTTTTTGCCTTTGAGAGAGCAGTAATGACTTGCTCTCTAGAGATAAGGAAGGGGGGCAGGTTTTGGGGATGTCCTGATTTACTGATTGGGGTGGGACAGAGGAGTGAAGTTTTCACTGAACCTATCTGCCAGTAGGTTGGCTATACCTATGGTGTTTATATATGTGGTTGCTTCCTTTGGAATTGTGGACGTATGTGAAGAAGGTGTTATGATTGTCTTTTGGCCAGTTTGGACTCGAAGTTTGCTTTGGAGGATTTCACTAATGCTCGTATTTGCTTGCTCATGCTAAGGGGAGATTGCTTCCAATTAGGCACCTGCTCTTTCTTGGTCCTGGTCAGCAATTTTTTCCTTTTATTATAGAGTTTATGTATTACAGATGTCCACCAGACAGGTTTACTCTTCCTTGAGAAGGATGATTTTGTCCTGTTGGGTATTTCTGATTACATGCAACTATTTAAATGCTTGTATAGTACTTTGGTGTAAGTTTGGACATATGTGCTTGTTCTTATGGAGTGGGAAGGGGCTGAAGCTGTTTATACCTTTCCTCAGGAGCTTGTAATCAACTTTGGAGAAGTTTTTATATTTGACCCTAGATGGGCATCAGGGGGGGGTGATGGGGGGGGGGGGATGATGACTTCGAAAGTGACCGCTTTGTGGTCGGAACTTACCAGGGACAATGACACTGTAGGAATGCTGCAGTGATTACTCATGTTGGTTAATACCAAGTCCCAGATATTTTCACCTCTTGTGGGGGTGTCAGTCAGCTGATCCAAGGCATTTGCATTGCTGAAATCAAGGGATCTCTGTGCATTTGTGTTTTGGCTTATGTAGTTCTTCCAGGCTATGGTTGTTAAGGTCGCCCAAGATCAGGGTAAAGGGTTGAACCTTGATAGTTTCGAAGAGGTCCAGATAGGTGGATGGGCTACTTGAGTCAAAATTGAGGGCCTGTAGTTAGCTATGATTTAAACAGGGGTCTTGTCAATGGTTAACTGCACCTGGAGTGTCTCCTGTGCATCATACTGTTTGACCAGGCTGGAGGTATATATATATATATATATATATATATATAACTCCACTTCTTTTTGCTTTTCTGCCCACAGTTTGGGGTCTGAATGTGTGATAGGATGAGTAACTTGGTAAGGCTGGGGTGCGCTCCGCAGCTTTGAACCAGGTTTCTATGACTGCACACGTCAGCATCTTCCAGGGTTAAGAATGCTTGCAATGAGTGCAGTTTCATGTTTAGACTCCTAGCATTTAGCAGCATGACCTTTAATTTGCGTTTTGATGAAATTTACATTTTGGTAGTTTTGACCTCATGGCATTGCCTAAAAAAAGTGCAATGGGAGAGGCAAGAGGCTTTGCCAGTAGCCTGAAGCCCAAGGGAGACATAGACAGGCCTTCTCTGGCAAAGCATCATGGTTTGTCAGTCATGTCTTCCCAGGCTGTCAGGTACTGGATCCCCTTGGAATGACACTAGAAACTAAGCCAATTGTTAAAGTCAGTCATTTTCTGTTTGTATTGAGGCATCATTCTGAGTGATTGTAAAATGCTGCTTAAGGCGAGAAACATACCTGCCTGGGGCATATATTCATTGAGTTTGATCATGTCTCTCTTCATATTGTCCAGGGAGGTATATCTCAAGTCATTCACACCAACATGGACTATGACAGAGTCATAACAGTACCTGTTGTTGAGAGACTTGAGTGCATGGGTGATATGGCGGATTCTGGCATCTGACAAACAACTAACAGTAACATGTGAGAGTGTTCAATCTCGCCGTTTCTTCTTACAAATGGGTGTCCGCTTAGCAAAGCTCTGCATCTAGGAGAAGCTTGAGACCAACCTACCTCCCACAATTCCCTCTGCCTCTACCTCAGATCTAGTTTGCCGCTGCAACCGATCGCATCGTTTTCGAGAGCTCTGACCAACTTTGGGAAGATAAGCTATTTCTACTTATATTTCTTGAAAAATCTTTTAATTTTTTGTTGGGAAACTTATCTTTAGTGTGTGTGTGTGTCTGATTCACCCTTGGCTACCCAATATATATATAATTTATATATATATATATATATATATATATATATATATATATATATATATATATATATATACTTTAGTTTCCTTAGGGCCTACCCCTCCTAGTTCTAGGTTTAGGGTTGATATTAATATTGATATTGATTTTGCTATTAGTATTGCTGTGTTTGTGGACTTGAGTCCAACCATTTTCAAACTGTTTTTTGGTATAATTGTTTGTTTTTTCAACAGGATATGTCTGAAAAAGCTAAGTCGGGATTTAAGAGGTGTCAGTGTGGGCAAAAGATGTCTGTCACTGACAACCATAGCTCCTGTGTCTACTGTCTTGGCCCTCTCCATCTACAAGAAGGCTGTTCTATTTGCCATTCTTTTAGTGGAAGGGTCATGACAGATAGACGCAGGAAGCTTATGGATAGGAGTCTTTTGAAGCCTTCCTTCCAAGAGGAGCTTGACAAGTCGGACCAGGCTTCTAAGTCCTCGAAGGGATCGAAGACATCGGAGCCCATGTCATCGGCTCCGAGCTCTTTGTTTAAAGTTCGTTCACCGGTTCCACAGGCTTCGGGGCCGAGTGTCGAGCTTCTTACTGTGGCCGAGCCTCGAGTCTTGGAACCGGTGTCGGAGCTTCCACCTCCTGCCTTATTGAGGTCAGTACCTTCCTCGGTTTCTTCGACCCGTTCTTCCAGGCCACTCTCCGACACCGATGTAGATTGTGTGGTGCAGAAGTTAATGGAGAACACGGCCCTGTCCAAACTCATTTCAGTCTCCTCCCAATTGGTGTCGAGACTCGAAGACCTTCCCTTATCTCCATCTGGTCCTCCTCCGAGGCCTACACAGCTTTCGGAGCAGAGAGATGTTGATCTGATGATTGTGGAGCCCTTGGTGCCGGAACCATCCCTTCCTCGGTCGGCACCGTTGACCTCGACTCTGTCGGAGCCGGCAGACTCGCGGAACCGACAATCCCTTCTTGGCTCCGGGACCGAGAGTCGAACCGATCTTTCGGTGCCGACTCTCCCCCTCGGTGCCTCGGCACGGATCACTTCGGCTCCGTCCTCGGGGTTGATGCCCTTGGCCTCCGTTGGAGACACTTCCGCATTCTTCGGAACCGGAAGGCTCCTCGGCTCGGGGTCCCGGGGCCTTTGACCTCATGAGGAAGGTATTGTCTTCTCAGACGACCACGTCAACAAAAACAACTTCTCTCTCCCATAAAGGTCCGTTGTCTACTTCTGCACCCATGACTACCCACAAGCGTAGAGCACCAGTGTCTCAGCCACTCCCAGACGGAGCCCCTTCTTCCTTGGAGGCCTCATCGGAAGCCCCTCCCGATGACGTTCCAAGGAAAAAGTTGTGCAAGAGGAGGCACTTAGATTCTCCACAGGAATCTTTAACATCGGATACTGACTTAGATGAGTCAGAAGGGTCCCCAAAATCACCCTCAGAGGATGTCTCCTTTGCTGTCATCCTGGAGATCCTGAAGCAGAGAGGTGATTGGCAGGCCCTACCCCCTTCTGAGGATGAGTCGGTTCTGCTGAAGGCATTTGGTGCTCGCCCTTTCTCCTCCTGGGTCACTCTGCCCTTCGATGAGTTAATGGAGTTAATTGCTCGAAGGGCGTGGGAGACTCCTGACACAGTGGAGCCAGTTCCCAGGAAACCTAACAAATACATAACTGCCCCTCAGGACAAGTCATACCTTACTAAGGGAGTTCCAGTGGACGCTATGGTGGTGGCCGCAGCCACTAAAAAGGAGATGTCCGAATCTTCCTCGTCTGTCCATCCCCCTAACAGAGACTCTAGGACCATGGACAGATATGGGAAGCGCATTTTCAGTTCAGCGACTTTCTCTATGCGATCACTGAACTACTTGACACACTTTACACAATTACAGAGGGATCTAGTCAAAGAGTTGGGAGATACCCTCCAGGGTAATACAGATGCTGCTGTCTCGGACAAAGTTACAGCACAACTCAACACCCTTACATCTATAGTGAACTCGTCCATGAGGCTCATCTCGTATGAGGCCGAGGGGTCGAGTAGGGCTGCAGCCTCAGCGATTGCTCTTCGTAAACAATCCTGGATGCGGCTGTGCTCCTTTGTGGGAGCCTTCAAGTCTTCCTTTACTAATGCCACCTTTGATGGTGCCACTGTTTTTGGCCCCAAAGTAAAGGAGACCCTAACCCGGTGTGAACAGGAAGGAAAGACTCTGTCTGCTGTCGGAGTCCGTTTTTCCACCCCATCCAGACCGTACCCCAAAGGGCAACGAGGTGGAAAGATGTGGTTTCGTAAACCCCAGGGTTCTTTCCCAGGCACACAGGGTGATGCCCCCCCCAGAGGCAGAGGAGGGGGCAGAAATGGAAGACGCCGCTCTGGCGGCAGAGGGGGTCCGCAGAACCAAGGTGACAGGAATACTATCCCTGGGAAGCCTTTCCAGCACTCCTGAGAGGAGGCCCGACTGTCCTGCTCTGGAAGCAGTCGGGGGTTGCTTAGCGTTATACCCTCATGCCTGGCAAAGCCTTACTTCAGACAATTGGGTAAAAAGCATTATCACCAGAGGTTACAAAATTCCCTTTGTATTTCCCCCATTACCACAAAGACAGTTTCCAGATGTATCACCCCATCTGCGAAAACCTGCAGCGATAGAAATCTCAAAGCTGCTAGAAAAAAGAGTCATCCAACCAGTCCCGGCGGACCAAAGAGGATCCGGAACTTACTTAAGGTTCTTTTTAGTTCCAAAGAAGACTGGGGACTGGAGGCCAATTCTGGACCTAAGCAATCTCAATACATTTGTGAAGAAAGAAAAGTTCCGGATGGTCACGCTTCAATCGATCCTTCTGTTTTTACAGAAGGACGACTGGATGTGCTCAATAGATCTCAGGGGCGCCTACTACCACATCAAAATGGCCAGAGTCTCCAGAGATCACCTGCACTTCCGGCTGGGAGCCAGCCACTTTCAGTTTCGGGCCCTGCCCTTTGGTCTAACCTCAGCCCCCAGGGTTTTCACCAAATGCATGGCAGTGGTAGCGTCTCACTTGAGACGCTTAGGATTCCGGGTGTTTCCGTATCTGGACGACTGTCTCCTTACTGCCACCACCGAGCGTCAACTGATACAGGCCAGGGACTACACAATCAACCTTTGTGCTTAGCTAGGGATTTCGATAAATTTTGAAAAATCTGTGTTACAGCCCTCGCAGCATATTTCATTTATAGGCGCAGATCTAGATACCCGTTCTATGCTACTAAAACTACCCCTCACAAGAATAGCTTCCCTGCAAGATCACATATCTCTCCTGCTATTATCCAAAAAGTCCCCAGCCAATCTAGTCCTGAAAGTCTTAGGGCTCATGTCAGCTTCCCTCATTGCAGTTCCCATGGGGAGGCTACACATGAGAGTTCTCCAATGGCTGTTGTTCGCACAGTGGTCGTTCCACCAGTTACCGCTGACACACGAGATTCACATAACGAATACCTGCAAAGCACACCTGTCTTGGTGATTACAGAATCACAACTTCAACTACGGCCGGCCGTTTGTGTTACCCAAACCAACAGCCACAGTGACCACGGACACTTCCCTGATAGGGTGGGGGGGGGCATCTTTCAGGGACAGACAGTCCAAGGCGAATGGTCCAGCTTAGAGTACAGCCTGCACATAAATGTTCTAGAGATGAAGGCAGTGTTTCTAGCGTTGCAACACTTCTCCCCCCTTCTACCTCTAGGGACCATTGCAGTACAGACGGACAACATGTCCGTAGTCTGGTACTTAAACAAACAAGGAGGAACCAAGTCTTACCAGTTGTGCAGATAGGCCATGGGAATTTGGCAATGGGCAGAATCCACGGGTCACTTTCTAATAGCAACGCACATCCCGGGGTTATCCAACGTCATAGCGGACAGGTTGAGCAGAGCCATCCTGTTACCTCACAAGTGGTCCCTCAATCAGAAAGTCACGGAAATTATTTTCTGCAAATGGGGCCAGCCTTGCTGCGATCTGTTTGCATCTCCAATGAACACCAAGTGCAGAAGCTACTTTGCCCTTTTACCCCCTCCAGGGGATGTCCCCAGGGACGCTCTGATTCACGATTGGCCCCCGGGTCTCCTGTATGCTTTCCCTCCTATACCATTGATCCCGAAATTTCTTCAGAAAGCCAAGGACCAGGAGAGGACTATAATCCTCATTGCCCCATTCTGGCCTCGACAGATTTAGTTCCCCTTTCTTCAAGCCCACCAAATACGAGAGCCCTGGATTCTGGACCCAATGCCAGACTTGCTGACTCATTCGTCAGGAGCTCCTCACCCGTCGCTCCTATCCCTCAAGTTAGCAGCTTGGCTGCTCCGCTTCCCTTCTTAGCCAGGTCTGATCTTCTCTCTCCGGCGGTTCAGGACATTCTGGTCGCCTCTCATAAGGCTTCCACTACTAAAATCTATACCAGTAAGTGGAAACGTTTCATCTACTGGGCGACTACACAGCATTTGGATCCCTTAGTAGCCCCTCTAAACAAGATTTTGGAGTTCCTGTCCATGCTGTTTCACCAAGGAGCCTCTACTGCCACCTTAAAAGTTCAGTTGGCCGCTATTTCCAACTTTCACGTAGGAGAAAACGGAGCTCCCATTATGGCTCATAGGCTTTGTAAAGCCTTCATGAAAGGGTCCTTTCATCTCAGGCCAACAATTAGGTTACCTACAGCTCCTTGGAATCTAAATTTGCTCTTATCCCAACTAATTTTACCACCCTTTGAACCAGCCTCTTCCTGTTCCTTAAAGTTCTTGTCCTGGAAGACTCTTTTCCTAGTAGCTATCACTTCAGCCAGATGGGTATCAGAAATTCAGGCACTTTCCATCAAGCAGCCATATTTAATTTTTCACCCTGACAGGGTATCATTACGCACCAACCCTTCCTTTCTCCCTAAGGTTTGTTTGATCAACAACATTAATCTGTCCATTGAGCTTCCTACATTTTTCAAAAACCGCTCCAACAAGCTGGAATATATGTTGCACAAATTGGATGTTCATAGACAACTCAGATTCTACCTGGATAGAACTAAGGACCATAGGAAAGTGGACCAACTCTTTATAGCCTTTGCAGACAACAAAAAGGGCATGGCAGTGACGAAGCGCACACTTTCTAAATGGCTAACTGATTGTATAACCTTCGTTTATTCTGCTTCAAATCAGATTTTGCCCACCAAACCAAAGGGACATTCTACTAGGTCAGTTTCCACATCTCTGGCTCATGCGGCTCATCTGCCATTGGATACTATTTGCGCAGCCGCCACTTGGTCTAAACCGCATACATTCATCACTCATTATAAAGTTGACAGGACTTCCAGGGATAGAGCATCTTTTGGTTCCACTGTGCTCAGGAACGTTCTTCCATGAGTCACTCAGGGTAACGTAGCTAGGGACGCTACCCATTTGTAAGAACAAATGGCGAGATTGAACACTCTCACATAAAGAAGTTATGTCCTTACCATAACGTTCCATGTGGAGTGTTCATCTCGCCTTTGTTCTTACATCCCACCCTCCTACCCTCAGGTCTGGAAGAACGTACGGATTTAGAAGTCTGGTGTATTTGTCTCCCACTAGTGGTCTCTCTGTTGTTCCTACATTGTGGAATTGTGGGAGGTAGGTTGGTCTTGAGCTTCTCCTAGATGCAGAGCTTTGCTAAGCGGCTGACTTGGAGCCGAGGATTGGCTCCGACACCCATTTGTAAGAACAAAGGCGAGATGAACAATCCACATGGAACGTTATGGTAAGGACATAACTTCTTTTTTCTCCTTATCCAGCCTGGTGAGGGGCACATCTGTTTGACTCACAATGGAGTCTGCTATGACTAATAACTTGGGTTTATGTTTAGGCATTAGTGGCCCTGAGACACAGATGTGTTGGACTATGTGTGGTGTGTGGCGTGGTGGGCAGTGGAGTTTGCATGTGTTTTTGCCTTGGAGGTCTCTTTTGTTTGGCTATGTTTTTGTTGAGGACCTTTGCATATGTGTGTGTGTATTGTGTTGGTGTGGTGGTGGTTGGAGTGTGGTGTTTGTGTTGGCAACCTTCTCGGTGCCAGATATACTGTCTTGTGAGGGAGAGAGCATTGACTCTAGGTTCTTAATGTAATTGCATCTCTCAAAAATTGTGCTTCTAGGTGGTAGTAATAGAGGATTGTCCGTGTATATGAGGCAGTTGCTACACTGTTTCAGGATGCCCATATCAACCAGACTGGCAGGAGAAAATGTAGGACATTGTCCATCCATATTTGTCAGAAACTGAGGGAGAGAGGCCAGAGAGAGCTGTTTGTATTGAGGCATCATTCTGAGTGATTGTAAAATGCTGCTTAAGGCGAGAAACATACCTGCCTGGGGCACATATTCATTGAATTGATTCATTAAAGGGTGGATGGTCTAAGAGCATTACTACTAGGTGATCACACAAGTGCTACTAAGGGAAAATTTGTAGCTGCAGTACCTTACAAAGGGTTAAAAACAGTGCAGCTGCAGCTCTGGATGCAGCAAACTTTTTTCTAGACTATGCTACTCAATTTAAGGGTTAAGACCACAGTAAAACTCACAAAAAGCACAGATTAACCATACAAAAACAGAAGTCACAGTATGAAAAAATACAGTTAAACTGTATTGAAATGCAGTAAAATACAGTTATACAGTAATGAATTGTAGTAAATCGCAATGAAATACAGTTAAACAGTAATGAAAAATAATTAATTAATTTTATTTTACATTTGTTTACCGGGATAGTCTGACTGGATAGACGTCCATTTTCAGTGGAGGCCCGGGGAGAAAAGCTCCACAAAGACAAACTTACATAGATTACACAGAAGTTAGTAAACAATTATAAAAACAAAGTGATTATATACAATGGGTTAGTAGTGATTCCCTAGTAGGGACTCACAATTGTCATGGACAGAGAATTAAAAGTAAGAGACATCAGATTGGAAGCACAGCTTGGTGATGTAGTTACAAGTTATGATAATTGCAGAATATGCTTTTAGTTTATAACTTAATCAGGGTTGGTACATGGACATAGCCAATTCACTTTGAGATATTGTTTGAGGTTTTTTTTGAAGAGACTTTTGGAGGATTGTAGGGTTATATAGTTTGGCAACGAATTCCAGGTTTTGCCAATGAAGTTGGCAAACAGGGATTCACCAGTAGAGTTTTTAGCTTTGTGGGTTTGGACCAGTAGTTTATCGGCTGACCGTAGGGATCTTAGATTGCTATATGGCTTAATAATATTTTTAAGTGAGGGGGTATCCTCAGGGTGGTACAAAATCTTGTGCGCTATTGAGAGTTGATTGAATTGAATTAAGCTGGGCAGTTCTAGCCACTCTAGTTGTTTAAGGTTCTGGCAGTGGTGGGTTCTATAGGTGGATCCAGTGGCAAATCTGGCAATATGATTGTAGCTATGGAACAGTTTACCTAGTTCAGATTTGTTGAGGTTTGAGAGTACAGGCGAGGCATATAAGAGAGTAGAGAGTAGATGAGATTGGGCGATTGCAGTCCTAGCCAGTGGGGTTAAAAATGTCTTGTTTCTATACAGTGATCCAAGCTTCTTATTGTTGGTCTGTATGGTTTTGTTGACCTGTAGGTCAAATTTGAGATTATTGTCTATGATAACCCCTAGCGGTTTGATGTGATTATCTGGGGAAATAGTGGTACCATTGTTAGATGTGACAGAGAATGAAAGTGTGGTGGATCTACTAGTGGGAGAGAAGAGTAGAAGTTTAGTTTTATTAGGGTTCAGAAGTAGGCGTTGATTGGTGAGCCAGTTCTTGATAGTGTTAAATGTATTTTGGGTTAAGATTTGCAAGTCGGATGGGGAGGTGGCTGAGCAGATGAGAGTGGAATCATCTGCGTATAGGATGCAGGTGGCTTTACGGATAGCAGTGTGGAGGTTGTTGATAAAAATAGAGAAGAGTAGTGGACCTAGTATGGACCCTTGAGGGACACCAAGTGTGAGAGGTAACTGGCTGGAGAGTTTGCCCTGCCATAGTACTGCCTGCTGTCTACCAGTCAGGTAGGACTGGAACCACTGGATAGCAGGCTTGTTGAGGGAAATAGATTTTAGTGAAAGAATGAGAAGTTCATGGTTGACCATGTCAAAGGCTTTTGATAGGTCAAGAAAGAGGGCAGAGGTTAGCCTATTGTCATTCCTGTTTTGGTTTATGGCAGTAGTAAAGAAAAGGAGGGCTGAGGTGGTGCTGTGGTATGGCCTGAAACCATGCTGGGAGTCGGATAGTAAGTTATTCTGTGAAAGGTATTGCATTAGTTGCTTGTGTACACATTTCTCCATTATTTTGGCTAGTGGGGAAAGAATGGCAATGGGTCTATAGTTGGATATGTCTGAGGAGCTACCACCTTTATGGAGTGGGATGATGTGAGATATTTTCCAGAGGGAGGTGATAGCATTTTCGGATAAGGTTCTGTTGATGAGGATAGATATGGAATATGCAATGGCATCTGCAGCTATTTGCAGGTACTCTGCAGGGAGGAGGTCAGCAGCGAGGGTGGTAGGTTTTAGATTTTTTAGAAGTGTTTTGACAAAACTAGTGGATATTGGCTGGAAGCCAAATTCCGGGTGATTATTAGGTAGATTAGGCATGTGGTTTAAGTTAGAGGGGGTTAGTTGATTTGCTAGGGATTGGATTGTTTCAGTGAAAAAGTTATTAAAGACACTAGCTATTGTCTCTGGGGAACTATGGGTGTAGTTAGCCAGGGTTGGGGTGGTGGAGTGACCTGGACAAAGTAGTTGATTTAAGCCTGCCCAGAAATTTTGAGGGTTGTTGTGGTGTTTTTGTAGGAGATTTTGGTAGAAGCTTTTTTTATCCAGTAAAATAGATTTGTTTGTATCATCCTGAGTTGATATTTTAGATGGTCAAGTGGGGCTTTGGTTGTTCTCCAACTGGCCCAGGCTCTGTTTCTAGTTTTGATTTTTGCTTTGGTATCTGTTGTGAGCCATGTTGCTGTATTTGATCTAGTTTTTATTGTACGTGATGGAGCATGGGAATCAAGGATACTTAAGAATTTAGTGTTAAAGTGATCTATGGCCTCCTCTAATGTTAGATTTTTTTAGTTTTGACCAGTCAACTGCTTTTAATTCATTTTGAAATATAGCAGCATCAAAGTTTTTCCTGTTTCTAAATGTTTTATATTTGGGCTGGTGAGGGTTTCCTGCCTTATGTTTTATGATATAGGTTAGACAATGGTCGCTGAGGTCATCAGGGAGAGTACCAGCTGTATACAGTTGGGGTTGGTTATTAACTAGGATCCAGTCTAGAATACTTTCCTTGTTGGTTGGTTTGTTTATCCTAGTGGGAGAGGTTATGGTCTGTTTAAACCCAGATAAGTTTATATGAGTGAGGGGGGGGGGTCGGAGGAGCAGGGGTGCCAGTCAGTGTTAAAATCACCAAGAACTATGGTTTCTTGGGGATAGGTAGTGGATAACCAGTAAAGGAGATCTTCTAGGGTATTTAGGTTGTTGCCTGGTGGAATTTATGCACAGATGATCAAGTGTTTGTTTTGGTTAATCTGTAGCTTGGTTATGAGGAGTTCTGCGTTATTGAATTGAAAAGTAGTTAATCAGTAAATTGCTTTAAAACAGTGCAATGTGATAAATTAGCTCAGAGTCACAACAGTACAAAACAGCTCAAATAAAGCAGCAATTTTGTAGAATACTGTCATCAGTTTAATGGACATCCGTGGTGGTGCAGCGGTAGCATTGTTGCCTCACAGCAAGAGGTTCTCCCATTCGATTCTCGGCTGAAGTGCGGGGAGTGCCTTCTGTGTGGAGTCTGCATGTCCTCCCCGCAGTTGGGTGGGCATTCAAAAGACATGCGTAAATGGGTGTGCCTTCTTTGAAGGTTGAACATCGAGCTGGCACCTCGGCGTTCGTGAAAATCTACTGCCAATCATTAGCGGACTGGAGTTCTGCTGTGGTGACCCCTAACCGGGAAAAACCGAAAGACAAACAACAACAACTGTCATCAATTTAATAAGGCTACCAACAAGCAGTAACAAATGCAGCAAAATAAAATCACTTGAACACCTAAGCACAAGCAGCAAAATGAAGTAGGAAGAGGCACAGTATTTTTTTAAGTAGAAAGTGAGGAGACAGAAGATAATTCAAGGTTAAGAAGCTAAAAGGGTGGGCCTTCACAACTGATCTCACTGTACTCAATAGAATGAGCTAATGTAATGGGACTGGGGTGTGTCCAATATCAAATTTATAGTATAGGTGGGTAACTCAAAAGCCACCAAGCTTTAATACCACAACAACATTTGAGCAGGTGGGTGGCACATAAGATCAGAACAGAGGTAAGGATTGAATTCACTAAGCCTAAAAAACAGTTGCACACTTTAAACAGACATGCAGCAAATATTGTTTTAGTTAATCAGAAGTGCAGAAAACAGTTGAAAATAAGTACTTATCTTTTGTAGTCACACAGCAGTTTTTGTAAAACAGCAGAGCAAGGGCAGAAAGCCTGAATGACTGCAGCTTTGAGCAAACAAGTACAGACTAGTTTAAACACTGGATACTTAAGGCAGAGAAACAGGAAGCAGCCAAATTATCCAATAAAAAACCAGAGCTGTGTAGTAGTAACTCTAGCCAGATCAGACCAGACTGAATCCCACTCCCACGAAGAAACAGCTAAGCCTCTCTAGACAAAAAACTGTACTACAAGCTGAAAAAAATCATAAACAGTAATAGTTATTCAGCTCTATGCTAGTGTTTTTCAAGTACAGCAAAAAATAAAGTGAACAGAACAAACAGAGAAACAAAAAGGAGACAAGATCAGAGCAGAGGTAAGGATGGAATTCACTAAGCTTAAAATACAGTTGCACAGTTTTAACAGATATGCAGCAAATATTGATGTTAAGTTGTCAATCTCGCCTTCATTCTTGCTGGATGGGTTCGGAGCCGATCCTCGGCTCCGACTTGGCACTTGCTAAGCTCGAGAGTCACTTTTACCAGCTCGAGGCTGCCCCATATCCCATGATGCAAGGCGGTAATTACCCAGATCTCGTTTGCCGCTTCGCTAATGAGGTCATCCTTTTTACCAGCTCCTGGTAAGTGATTTTTTCTTGCTATTTGTAAGGTGTTAGGTGTCTCAAAACTCAAATTTTTAGTCTTTATATCCCTTCCGTGTACTTTATTCACTTCGCTCCATACCCATTTCCCCTTAGTTCACTTAGTCATAGTTTCAGTGTTTCGGGCCTTAGGCCTTTCCAACCCTCACAGTTCCTGTCAGGATTTCTCTCAGGTGTGTGTGTGTTGTATCACTGTTATAATAATAACTAATTTATTAGTTATTAATAATATTTTTAGTTGTTAGTGTCTTTGTTTGGTCTGATTGGTGTGTGTGTGTGTGTTTTAGGACTGAGACATGTCCAAAGATACTAGGGTCTCAGGTTTCAAGAAGTGTGACTCATGCTGTCAGAAGATGTCTCTGACAGACGGTCACACTTTTTGTATTTATTGCCTGGGACCCCTACACCTGCAGGACTCCTGTGCTATATGTCATTCTTTCAGCCAGAGAGTCCTGCAGGAACGTAGGAATAAGTTGATCCTCAGGGGTCTTCTTAAACCAGAGAGCTCCCCGGCTAAGGTCGGCTCCGGGAAGCCCTCCAAGCCTCCCAAGACCCAGGCTTCAGTGTCCAAGTCTGTGGTCTTGGTTCCGACTCCGCCGGAGTCAACATCGGCTCCGTCCGGAGCCGATCTTTCCTTGTTAGAAGCTTCAGTACCGGCGCCGGTCGGCGTCGATACCCTGACTTCGGCACCTGTGTCAGCTCCGTCTGGAGCTGACACCCTAGCATCGAAGCATGTCTCGGCTCCGGCTGGAGCCGAGATATCTTTGCCTCTTCTCGGAGCCGACAAGTTGTCGGCTCCGCCTGGAGCCGAACGTTCTTTGGCTCCGATGGCTCCGTCCAAGAAGAGGTCTAGATCTCCTTCTTTGGAATCTATACACTCGGCTCCAGCCTCTCCCTTGCTTTCGGAGCGGAGCCATCGGAGCCGATCATCGAGGTCTTCCAGGCTCTCAGACCATGACTTAGAGAGAGTGGTGAGTAGGCTATTAAAATCACAGGCACTAGCCCAGATGCTCCATAGCCCATCTCATCAGACGTCAGCTATTCTACACCCCCCTGAGATTCCTCCTTCGACTCTTCGACAGAGTTTGGAGCCGGAGATTATTGGTACTGTGACTGTTGCTGCTTCGGAGCCGATACCACACCTTTCGGCTCCGTCATCCTCGACTCCTATCTCCTCCTTGAGACCTTCCTTGGAGGGATCCAGGCGTCGGGCTTCCCTGGTCGGTTCCGAGGGGGGCGAGTGGCATCGGACCCTTGTCCAACCCCATTCTCCCTCTCGGAGCTTCGGCCTTGGTGAGCTCGGCCCTGACATCTGCTTCGGAGCCTTCCCTTTCCGTGAGACCAGGGATCCCTGTTTCTTCGGAGCAGGATCTCTCGGCCCTCCCTGGAAGGGGAGCCTTCGAGGTGATGAGGAGTGTGCTAGCCCCAGAGCTTAGCCAGCAGTCGGTTCCTTTAGCTCCTCCCTCTATGGTGCCTGTAGATGCCTCTTCCCGCTCTCTTGCTCCCGGACCCAGAGATCCATCGCCCCAGGTTTCCCCATTGGGAAGAACTTCCTCTTCCGAGGTTTCTCCTGATCCTTCAGGTGAACCCCCGCGTAAGAGGACCTGCAAGAGGAATCATTTAGACTCCCCTGAGTCTACAACATCAGATACCGATTTAGATGAGTCGGAGGGGACCCCAAGATCTCCCTCTGAGGATGTCTCCTTTTCAGACATCCTTGAACTCCTGAAACAGAGGGGGAACTGGCCCTCCATTAATCCCTCCAAGGATGAATCGGTATACCTGGAGGCTTTTGGATCTCAACCCTCCACCTCCTGGGTGTCTCCGCCTTTCGACCCCCTCATGGAAGTCATAGCTCGAAAGGCATGGGCATCTCCTGATTCGGTGGACCCAGTCCCCAGGAGACCTTCAAAGTTTATTACGGCCCCCCGCTGAAAAGCAGTTTCTTGCTAAGGGTGTCCCGGTTGATGCCATGGTGGTGGCGGCCGCCACCAAAAAGGAACTTGCAGATCCTTCAGTGCCAGTCCATCCTCCTAACAGGGAATCTAGGTCCATGGACAGGTATGGCAAGCGGATGTTTTCCTCAGCGACCTTTGCTATGCGTTCGCTGAATTATTTATGTCACTTCACCAGACTTCAGAGAGACATCCTCAAAGAATTGGGTGAAGTAGTACAGGATCCATCAGCGGCAGGGGCTCAAGAAAAGATTGCCTCTCAGCTGGGAATCCTTAATTCCATAACCAACTCCTCCATGTGGCTCATTTCTTATGCAGCCGATGGGGCGAGTAGAGCTGCAGGCACAGGAGTGGCTCTCAGACGTCAGTCCTGGATGCGGCTCTGTAATTTTGCAGACCCCTTTAAGGCGTCCTTCACAAACTCTCCCTTTGATGGGACAACATTGTTTGGCCCTCAAGTGAAGGACACTTTGACCAGGTGCGAGCAAGACGGCAAGACTCTTTCTGCCGTAGGAGTCAGTTTCTCCACCCCTTCTAGACCTTATCCCAAAGGTCAGAAGGGAGGGAAAATGTGGTTCCGAAAATCTCAGGGAGTCACTCCTGACGCACCTGGTCAATTTACCCCCAGAGGCAGAGGGGGGTAATAACAATAGACGCCACCCTAGGGGCAGAGGAGGTCCGCAGAACCAGGGCAGCAGAGAGCCTCTCTCTGACAAGCCCTTCCAGCATCCCTGAGGTGTTGCCCGACTGTCCACCCTTGGAGGCAGTCAGGGGGAGATTGTCGCTGTACCCAGAAGCCTGGTTTTCCCTCTCTCAAAACAAATGGGTACAGTCGATCATATCCGAGGGTTACAAGATTCCTTTCGAGGAAAGCCCCTTCCCTCAAAAAGGTTCCCTTCCAGACGTTCCACCCGGTCTAAGGGAAATTGCAAAACTAGAGGTTTCAAAGCTTCTAAAAAAAAGGGCCATCCAGCCAGTACCAACAGATCATTTATGGTCTGGAATCTACTCAAGGTTCTTTTTGGTCCCCAAAAAGACGGGAGACCAATATTAGACCTCAGCAGGCTCAACACGTCTGTCAAAAAGACAAGATTTCGGATGGTCACACTTCAATCGATTTTGCCCTTTCTGGGCAAAGACTACTGGATGTGCTCCATAGACCTTCAGGATGCGTACTATCACATAAAAATCCACAGACGCTTCAGAAGTTTTCTCCGCTTTCGGCTGTGGAACAGTCATTTTCAATTCAGAGCCCTGCCCTTTGGTCTCACTACAGCCCCCAGAGTGTTCACCAAATGCATGGCAGTGGTCACGGCTCACCTGAGACGTCAAGGATTCCAGGTGTTTCCGTATCTCGACGTCTGGCTCCTCTCAGCCACCACCAGGCATCAACTTCTCCAAGCCAGAGATTACACTCTACGTCTCTGCGGTCACTTAGGAATCTCAGTCAACTTCGAAAAGTCTTCCTTATCGCCCTGCCAATCTATTACCTTTATAGGCGCAAATCTAGACACTACTCGGATGTCAGCAAACCTAACAGGTCAGAGAATCCTAGATATCCAAAACCACGTTCGGATCATCCTATCCAGCAAAAGGGTACAAGCCAGGTTGGTCCTGAAAGTGTTGGGCCTCATGGCAGCTGCCATCACACTTCTTCCTCTGGCCTGTTTTTACATGCTTCTCCTACAATGGATGTTGTTCACTCAATGGTCCTTCCAGCAGCTTCCCATGCATCACAAGATCCTGGTGACACAAACCTGCAAGAACCATCTATCCTGGTGGACTTCCTCTCCTCTAGTCCATCAGGGCAGACCTTTTGTTCCCCCGACTCCGGTAGCCACGATCACTTCGGATGCCTCCCTGATCGGGTGGGGGGGCATTATCAGGGCAGGATGGTTCATGGCACGTGGCAACCTTTCGAGTACCACCTGCACATAAATGTTCTAGAGATGAGAGCAGTGCTTTTAACGTTGCAAACCCTCAACGACTTTCTTCCTTTAGGGACTATTGCAGTTCACACGGACAACATGTCCGTTGTGTGGTACATCAACAAGCAGGGCAGAACCAAGTCCTATCCCTTGTGTCGAGAAGCTCTCAGACTTTGGCAATGGGCGATCTCCTCTCATCGGTTTCTGGTAGCAACGCATATCCCCGGGAAAACCAACATAGTAGCGGACAGATTGAGCAGAGCTATACTCATGCCTCACGAGTGGTCTCTCAACCAATCCATAGTGGAGGAGATTTTTCAGAAGTGGGGCCGCCAATGCTGAGATCTTTTTGCTACACCTCAAAACAGCAAATGCCCAGACTTCTTCTTTCTCTTCCCACTTCTGGGCCATCCCCCCAGAGACACTCTTACCCAAGATTGGCCCCAGGGACACCTTTATGCTTTTCCTCCCTTTCCTTTGATACCACAAGTACTCCAGAAAGCTACCGTCTTGAGGGCCAAAATGATTCTCATTGCCCCTTACTGGCCTCAACAAATTTGGTTCCCGTTCCTTCATCGCCATCTTTTGGTGCAGCCTTGGCATCTGGACCCAGTTCCAGATCTTCTGATCCACCAGTCGGGTCAACTGCACCGGTCCGTTCCTTCCCTCAACCTCACAGCTTGGTTGCTCCACTTCCTTCCTTAGCCAGGCTTCCTATGATCTCTAACCCGTTAGAGATATCATAGTAGCTTCTCTTAAGTCCTCTACCAGGAGGATTTACTCTAGCAAGTGGAAACGCTTCTCCTTTTGGGCTAAATCTAAGGACATAGACCCCTTTACTGCCCCTATTCAGTCGGTCTTGGATTTCCTAGCGGAAATTTTTCACTCAGGTTCTTCGTCTTCCACAGTCAAAGTTCAGTTGGCAGCAATCTCGAATTTCCATGCCGGGTTTGCAGACCACAACATTATGTCCCACAAACTTTGTAAAGCTTTTCTCAAAGGAGTGTTCCTTCTTAAACCCCCTGTTAGAGATCCTCCACCACAGTGGGACCTAAATTTAGTGCTGACATCCCTGATACTTCCCCCTTTCGAACCGGCTGCTTCATGTTCATTAAAGTTTCTTTCTTGGAAGACACTTTTTCTAGTCACTATTACCTCGGCTAGAAGAGTGTCTGAACTTCATGCCCTCTGTGTTCGTCCCCCTTATTTGGTCTTTCACAAGGACAGAGTATCCTTGAGAACCAATCCATCTTTTTTGCCCAAGGTTGCTTCTAAGACAAATTTAAACCAATCCATTGATCTCCCTGTATTTTTTCCAAATTATTCTAACAGGGCGGAACAAAAATTGCATTACCTAGATGTTCATCACCAACTCAAATATTACTTGGACAGAACAAAACAATTTAGGAAATCCGATCAGCTCTTCCTTTCTTATGCTGAAAATAAAAAAGGTCTCCCTGTTTCTAAAGTGACCTTATCCAGATGGCAATCTTCCACCATTTCTGACATTTATCAGCTTAGGGGCAAACAGCTGAACTCAAAACCTAAAGCTCATTCCACAAGAGGTCTAGCCACTTCTACAGCCTTTCAGGCTAGGCTACCCTTAGATACTATTTGTGCAGCAGCCACTTGGGCCACTCCTCATACCTTCATTTCTCATTACAAATTGGATTTGGCTTCCAGGGACAGGGCAAGCTTTGGTTCCACTGTTCTCAAGAGTCTGTTCCATTGAGCCACCCAGGATAGAGGTGCTAGGGACGGGGTTCCATCCAGCAAGAATGAAGGCGACATTGACAACTTAACATTTAGAAGTTATGTACCTACCATAACATTCCATGTTAGTTGTCTTCTCTCGCCTTCTTTCTTGCGTCCCTCCCTCCTGTCCCCCTAGCCTGGACAGACCTTGATCTCCCCTTTTCTCTGGAAGATTCTTCTTCCTTGGACACCAGATAGTTATTATCCTTAATTACCTGGTTTCCCCTACAGCCTTTTTAGGTTAGTTGTTTCTCTTTCCTTAGTGGAAAGTTTTTTATAGGCAGTTTTTCCTCTAGATACCACACGAGATCTGGGTAATTACCGCCTTGCATCATGGGATATGGGGCTGCCTCGAGCTGGTAAAAGTGACTCTCGAGCTTAGCAAGTGCCGAGTCAGAGCCGAGGATCGGCTCCGAACCCATCCAGCAAGAAAGAAAGCGAGAGAAGACAACTAACATGGAACGTTATGGTAGGTACATAACTTCTAATTTTAGTTAATCAGAAGTGCAGAAAACAGTTGAAAATAAGTACTTATCTTTTGTAGTCACACAGCAGGTTTTGTAAAACAGCAGAGCAAGGGCAGAAGGCTTAACTCACTGCAACTTTGAGCAAACAAGTATTTGCTTGGTCTCCTTCCACTGTTGTTACCTTTTGCTTGCTAGTTATTTGCTCCTAATACTAGTCTCTTACTTTTTATTATTATTACTATAAAAAGACACTTCCAGGCAAGGTCAGTGCCTGTTCTGCCACAGTTCTGTGAACATCTGTGTTTTTTTGAAAGGTGTAGAGTATCTATACTTACTTTTATCAAGAATTAGAAACTACATACCTTCTTTAGGTCTAGCACAGGCTTTGCTAGAACTATTCTTCAAGGGTTAGTGGACTCTAATCCTTCTTCATCCCCAATTTGTTTCTAAGCTATGGCTGCAGTAATTTAATGATGAACACAGTACAGTAAACTTACCATAAATGTAGATGTATGAATAGATCACTGCTGCTGTAGCCACAGCCTCCCTCCATTGCACTAATTTTGCTATTTTTTTATACCAGGTTGTGGGATTTTAATGGTATGGATCCCATTTATAAAGGGTTGTAGCCTCCTTCTTTTGAGGGCAGAAATCTCTGACGTTTGTAGTGTCCTAGTTTCTGATTTTCTCATTCTGTCCTTATGCAAGACAGAGTCTAGGACATGTGGAAGGTACCCTGAAGCTTTGTAAGCTGGCTGACAGATCCGAGCCTTGTCAGGATGCCTCATATACCTTAGGCTACTGCAGCAGTGAACTAATCGAACATTTACTGTTACAGTAAGCTTTCTTACACAACTGTATTATACTTACTCATATATACCTTTAAGTAGGCACTCTTAAAAGTTTGTATAGAGGAGGACGCACTGCTAAAGATTCTACGTGCTACTTCCAGAATGTTGCACATTATGTATGCAGCTTTTGAACATGTTTTTTTATGTTTAAATCAGCCATTTTGTATTTAATGTCTGGAAGGCAATTGTTGTTAAAAGTGAAGCCTTTTCCAGAGACATTCATCTCTGAGGTTATGACTGTTGCCATTGCAGCTGCTGTTTTGTTCAAATTGGAAAAAACTACTATGTTTTGGAATTGGAGAACAAATGAAAAATTAAAGGAAATCCATGTAGCTGCCCACATAGTTCTGAATGTTGTTAAACTAACACCACCTGGAAGTAAGGTCTTTTCCTATAGGGGGCACTTTTCCAGAATTAGAAATGATTTAATTGAGAGGTAAATGTTTTTCTAGAAGTAGGAAAGCTAAAGGTGAAAGGTCATTTCAGCCCACTGCCCCTTCTGCAAGCGGAGTTGGTGCCTCTAAATGTCTTGAAGCACGCTCTAGCATTTGCAAGCCATAGAGAAATTGCATCACTGGGTCTTTCTTGAGGTTGTGATCTGCCTTCCATTCCAAAAATTGTTTCATTGGGAAGTAGGAATGCATGTTGTTGATCAAGTTTGAAAGGCATCCAAACAGACAAATAAAAGTAATTCTAGAATCAAGACACGCAACAGAGTTTGCTTCCAGCCCTCATTCAGAAACTCATTCTAATGGTATCCATTCCCCTCAGGGCCAGAATAGTTCCTCTTCTCTTAAGTGGTATTAAATAAGAAAGTCACTAAGAGGGTGTACTAGAGCTCTAAGTTCATTAATATATCCAAGAAAAGGAATCTATGGAGACACGGCTTTGATATAGTCTCATCTCTTCTCAGGAAACATCTCAGAGTCAGAAGGTTCAAACAAGAATTCTTCACACCATTTTGCCCTTGTTGTTTTAGGGGTCTTGGATTTACAGTCTGTACATTCATTGTCAGTCGAATATGACATACAGTGGATATAGAAAGTGTTCACACCCCTGTTAAAATGCCAGGTTTTTGTGATATAAAAAAATGAGACCACAATAACTAATTTCAAAACTTTTCCTACCTTTAATGTGACCTATAATCTGTTCAATTAAATTGAAAAACAAACAAATCTGTTAGGCGAAAAAATATAAAAAATAAAAAACGTACAATAAGCTGGTTGCATAAGTGTGCACACCCTTAAACTAATACTTTGTTGAAGCACTTTTTGATTTAATTAGAACATTAACTTTTTGGAAATAACAAAAGGAAAGTGGACTTCATGGGATAATCAGTCCTTTTAGATTAAAAATGGCACATCAGTCCA
Organism: Protopterus annectens; assembly: GCF_019279795.1. Lineage (NCBI taxonomy): Eukaryota > Metazoa > Chordata > Ceratodontiformes > Protopteridae > Protopterus > Protopterus annectens. Next base: position 1,458,262,170 of record NC_056744.1, on the reverse strand, counting down.
CAAAATGTTCTATAGTTGGGAAATTTCAGAAACGGATTTGTTTCTGTCTCTACAAAAAGGTTCCAGCTCCCAAATTCTACATCTAGAACAAGAATGCTTTGACAAAATCCCTGAGTTTACTTCTTGTCAAAGCAGTCATGGCTGCCCCTCTTAAGGGAGATGCAATATATTTCCTTCACCTGTAATGCAGAGATGATCATCTTGGACAACAGGGAGGAAAGGTCCTTTATCTGAATCTGAGTGCTTGGCATCTTTTGACATGAAAGATGTGATTTTGCTGTAAAACAGAAATCATTTCCTATCATGTAGTTAAGATTTTGTATACCAGCAAGTCTAACATGGCCAAATGGAGATATTTCTGTCAAGTTGTGAGATCAGAATTGAGTAGTACTTCTTAAAGGTTCAGTTCTTTTCTTGGTTATATTGCTTACTTCTTATTTATACCATTGATTTATGATTTCTTTTAAAACTCACTGTTCTCTGTCAGTTGATCCCCTGTAAGATCCTGTCTTAACTTGCAGAACAGTGGCTATATGATTCTTATAGGTTCATAGGTTCATACTAGGCTATCTGCCCGAGGGCATTTACAAGCCTAGCCCATAGTTTTGTGGCTTACGACACCCCTTTAGTTTGGAGAAACTATGCCCATTATTTTGCTGTGCCTCTGTCGAGCAGTGACACTGAGGTAACCCCTGGGGTGTATCTGCGATCTCCCATCCATTGGTCAAGGTTCCTCTTGAACAAGGCCAGCGAGGTGCTCTGCCTCACATAAACCGGGATTTTGTTCCACAGCATAGGGAGTCTTTGGGTGATGAATCTATCCCTCCAGCACGTCCTATTAATAACCGTGTCGAGGTTTAAGTCTCCCGCCCTTGTGGCTCTGAGGGATCTAGATTTTTTTGAGATGAAGCATGTTCATCAAATCTGGGTTTGACATGGCCTTGTATGTCAGGCACAGTTCACCTCTGAGCAAGCGGTAAGCAACTGAATATAACTGGAGTTCTTTCAGTCGGGCAGCATAAGACAGATTTTTGAGACCCTTTATCCTTTTGGTGAGGAACTTTTGTGGCCTCTCCAGCTGCTGCAAGTGTCGGGTCAGATACATTCCGAATGGGGCATTGTACTCAATCATTGGTCTGATGAGTGATGAGTATAGGGAGACTATGACCTCCCTTGATCTAGATGTGAATCCCTTCATGATAAGGTGGGCAATGTAGAAGGTCTTCCTAACTACTTTAGCAATATGAGTGTCGAATGAAAGACTACTGTCAACCTGGGTTCCCAGGTCCCTGATAGCTTCTTCTGTGATCAGTGGATTGCCACCTATATGGTAGCTAGGGGTAACCTTGTTTTTCCTGAAGGGTATGACTATGCATTTCTTGGCATTTAACTTTAGGCCTTGGCTCTGGCACCAGTTATCCGTTTCTGTGAAACCCTTCTGAAGGATATCTGTGTCGGATGTGTTTTCGACTACGGCGCCCAGTTTGCAGTCATCTGCAAACTTTGGCAGCCATAACCCTCCTGTGTTTGCTTGTACTTCAGAAAAGTAGATGCCAAACAAGAGTGGGCCCAGGACTGAGCCCTGTGGGACACCACTTGTGACAGGCTTTGAGTCTGACATGGCGCCAGCAACTCTGACCCTGTGGGTTCTGTCACTCAGCCAGTTTGCAACCCATCTTGTAATGTATGGGTTTACATTTAAGTTGATGAGTTTTTCAATGATACCCGAGTGGGGTATTGTATCGAAAGCCTTCGCCAGGTCTAGGTAGGCTGTATGGACTGCCTTTCCCTCGTCAATGGCCTTGGTGACTGTTTCGAAAAAGTCAACCAAGTTTAAAAGGCTGTATGGACTGCCTTTCCCTCGTCAATGGCCTTGATGACTGTTTCGAAAAAGTCAACCAAGTTTAAAAGTCTTAAAGGGTTACTTCATTTCAAAACCCTAAGAGACCTGATGATATGCCACTTTCCCTGTTTTCACTGTACGGGATTGATTATACAGCTCTTTCAAGAAGCAGCAAGCCTGATAAGGAAATTTTCCATAAGTATTTAAATGTACTGAGATAAGCAATATCCTGTGACTGGAAGCAGGCATAATGTTTGTAAGCTGGTCACATGCTGAAAGTTTTTGTCTTCAGAGTTGCACTTCAGAATAGTTTTTGAGAACAATAATGGAGCTGAGACATTACTGCGGTGGTGGTGCTGCGGTAGCGTTGTCGCCTCACAGTAAGATGTCCTTTTCGATTCTCAGCTAGAGCGTCTTCTGTGTGGAGACATGCGTGAATGGGCGTACCTTTGTTGAAAGTTGTGCGTCAGAGCTGGCAACTCGGCACGTAAAAATCTACTGCCAATCATTAGCGGACCGGAGTTCCGTTGTGGCGACCCCTAACCGGGAAAAGCCGAAAGACACAACAATGGAGCTGAGACATTATAAAAATACGTCTTCCTCTGATGAAATTCAACTATAGGAGTTTATTGACATTTTGTTGAAAATTAAGCCTGATATTTTTGAAGTACTCCATTCATTTCTACAAGGCATCAAGCTGGTTCTAACTGCTTCCATTTTTTGTCTTTTACTGAAGGCAGTAATTCTGATTCCTTTTTCTAAGAAAATACATCAGTCTTCTATGACCATTAAATCTTTAAACCATCACCAGTCAGGAAAACATAAATGAATATTGGCTTTCCTTGTGTTAGGATATTGATATAGATGATCCAGGTTCTAAATTTATTGAAGTTGTGAGAATATTTATTAGGCCTAACCAGTATATATAAGTTCCATTGGTTTGGTGGACAGGTAGTTTGGTCGACATCTGTTTAATTGGCTGCATTTGGTTGATTATACAGATAGTTGACAAGTGTACAAGATCAACAATCCACAGGTGGGGAATATTCCCTTTCTCTGGGAATTGTGTGATTTTGGAGTTAGTATATATAATTAATGGGGGGGGGGCAGGGGGGCTTACCCTGCAAAAAACAATGTTTTAAAGTTGCATACGCCAAGGTTCTTAGTTGGTATGTGCGTACTAGGAAGTCAAGGTTTTTGTTTTTTGACATAGAGTGGTTTGCCTTCAGGATGTCGGCGTGTGTTAGTCGACCAACTGAAGGTAAATCATATTCTTGTAAAAAATCATGGTACCTTCTTGTTCATGAAGTCTAGTGTGACTTACATAGGGGAAAGCAGATTAAATTGTTTAAAGGACCAACAAGTTCCTGAAAATATTCTCACATGTATTTGAACATTTCCACGGTCTCCTGGCATCCTGTTTACAGATGCACTGTCTTCTTTAGCTTCTCCTTTCCTTGTTATGAGGAGAAAAATAGTTCAGTTTGTTAGGAAGCTTGGAGGACTGGAGTTATCTTCTATAGTAACCAGTTGCAAAACACTAGAACTTGTATTAGAAGTGAAAATAATTAAAAGGGACAACTTCAGTTCAACCTTGAGTAAAGTCCCCATTCTGTTATTTTTTGTCAACAAACTCATTTCCTGTAAAATATGTGAGGCACCCCTAGCACTAAAGGCATTCCAAAAGGGTCTCATCCCAGTAGTAAATAATAATAAAAAAAGAACAGTTAATAAATATATTTCAAAAATAAGGCATACAATGCATCACATGACATCTAGACCCTTACTGTATCTGGGGCCCTGGAGGCCTCCAAACCGCTTATTTGTATAGGGTATTTTGCCACATAACTAGTTGCGGCTATACCCTCAGGTTCTGCCCTGGACTCCATCTACTTTAAAAAAACAGTCCTGTTCAAGAATTTCACGGGCACATTTCTGATTTGTTTTGAGGCAGAGCTTTATTTCTTTCTTGATGTGTGATTTGTCCTAGGTTCATAATAGGCTAATGACCACTAGGGTCTTTACAGACCTAGGCATGCAACCCAGCCCAGTTTTGTCTCAGAGTTCCTTGGATGTCTGTATGGTGGGGTATGTTAGTAAGGAGGTAGTTAAAGGTTGTGTGTTTAGGGGATATGTTAGTTGTGATTAATTTATCTACAGTTGATCTCTGTCCTTCAGAGACATGGGGGCCAGGCCGAGGGTGAATTTGTGATTTTCCATACAGTGATCAAGGTTTCTTTTAAAAAGGATCAGGGATGGACTCTTCTTCACATATTGGTCCTTCCCACAGGTCCTATTTATGTTGCAGACAAAGTTCAGATCCTTTGATTGATTGAGTGTTTCTGGTTTTGCTTGTCTTGTGGATATGTGAGAGATCCATCAGAGCTGGATTTTAGGACACCTTATATGTTAGGCATAGATTGCCTCTCAGTAACCTGCAGGAGACTGAGTACAGAGACAGATCCTTTAAGGCAATCTGTGAAAGACTGAGTATTCATACCCTGGATTTTCCTGGTAAAGAACCTTTGAGGGTGTTCCAAATGTTGCAGCTGACTGGCTAGGTACATGCCAAAAGGGGCAGTGTACTCAATTATGGATCTTATAAGGACTGAGTAGAGTGGTACTATTACTTCCTTGGATACCCTTGTTTATGAGTTCAATGACATAGAATGATTTTCTTACTGTCTTGGTTATGTGTTCGACCACCAGTTTACGATATACATATGTTCTCAGATCCCTAACTATTGTGTCAACTCTTAGGGGTGTTAATCAATAAAGTAATTAGCTTGGGTGGACACTTTCCAAAAGGGAACTATAAATCTACTTCATTGTGTTGAGTTTTAATCCACCCCTTTCACACCAGTCTTTTGTTTTTGTTAGATCCTGTTATAGAATGTTGGTGTTGCGGGGGGATTCTATGATAGCTCCCAATTTACTGTCATCTGCAAACTTTGGTGAGCCAGATGCCTTTAACATTAGTCTTGACTTCTGAGAAGTAGATGCCAAACACAGAGCCCTGGGGTCCTCTGCTGGTGACTGGTTTGTTGGTGGAGGTGGTCTCACTGAGGCTGACTGCTTGGATCCTGTCTGTGAGCCAGCTGGCAGTCCAGTGAGTTATGTAAGGTGTTATGCCTAGATGTCCTTCAAGGATGCATCTGCAGTCATAACATATGGGTTGTCCTGCCTCAGGCAGCCCTTCGGTCGGCCGGATTCCAAAGTCTGGGTCTGGCCTCGGCTGATGTCGCACTTTCCCCGACGTCAGAGCGTCTGGGGTATAAAAGCATCAGCCGACGCCATTTTCCTCAGTCTTTCTTGCTGTGCGGTGCCCGAAGCAGAAGCTGTTCGCAAGTGCCGGTTGGTCAGATCCAGAGATTTCAGCGACCGAAGACTTCGAAAAAAGCTAAGTACCCCGTTGGGGACTCTTTCTTGCCTCAGCCGATGTCAGACAAAGTAAATAATTGTTTAACTTGTGGGAAACAAATACCTCATAAGGATTTCCATTCTTACTGCCTTCCTTGCTTAGGCCCAGACCACGACGTATCAGCTTGTTTAGTCTGTGCCTCCTTCAACCGACGGACTCTTAGACGTCGGTCGTAGTTTGCAGAGGAATTTTTTGGAACCGCTTTTGCTTATAAAATGCCGTCGGAGACTCCGACTTCGCATATGGTCAAAAAACGCAAGGAAAAGGACCGACACTCGCGGCCCGCGGTTTCGGCTGAAACCACGGCTAGGCCTACAGCGAGTGTCTCGGTTTTGGCCGAAACCGAGTCCACGGCGATTCCTACTACCGAAACCATACTTCCAACCACCGAGGCCAGAGAGGCCCCGGCTGAGTCGGCTTCAGAACTCCCTACCGAAGCTAGTGTTCAGGAATTGTCCGACACCATACCACTGGACATTTCTACCCCTGCACGTGGGGGCAGCTAGGCCCCCAGCTTCTATGTCTATTAAGGCCTTCTCCAGGGCTAAAGCTGCCAAACTTTCAAAAGCTATGCCTACCAAATCTACATCCCAGAGGCCTTCCTCTAGTTCACAGATCCTCAGCCTTGCTGAGGACCTTATCTCCTAATAAGGGGTTCACAACCTCACCCAGACAGGGCCTCTCAACCTCCTCCAGGCAAAAGGCCCAGGACTGACCCCTCTGAACCTCACTCCTCAGATTACTCCACGGATGGATCTGATTTGTCAGACCACCAGGAAGGGGCCTACTCGCCTTACGAGGATTCAGATGCAGAGGAATCTATCCCTTCGGCCTTCCCTCCTGAAGAGTTTTCCTTTGGGGAGACCTTACACTCCATGAGAGAGCACTTTCAATGGCAAGGTCAGGATTTCTCTGATTCTAAAAAAAGATTAAGGACCTTTTTGCATTTGCCTCAGCATAGGCCCTTAGCTATTCCTCCTGTTCTAAATGTAATTGATGATGTGTACAATGATGTCAGTACAGCCCCTGATTCTCTTCCTCCGGCCCCTGCCAAACCTGACAGATATTACAGGGTCCCGGATTCTCATTTTCATCTGTATAAAGCCCATGCTGCAGACCCAGAAACTATTTCTCAGGGCCCTAAAGGGGTTGCAGCCGCTACTGCCAAAAATCCCCTACCCTCTGAAAGAGAGTCTAGAGCTTTAGAGAGATGTTAAAAAAAGGTTTATACATCTGCTACTCTTTCTGCCAGGGCATTAAACTGTCAATTCCATATGATACAGTACCAAGAATTTTTGTTAGATCAACTGAATAAGAAACGTTCTTCTCCTGAACCCTTAGACTGTAAATCCCTTTAGGATTTGGTACATAACTCACAACAGGTTAGTAATCATTTTTTAAAATGTGGCTATGATGCACTGGAGGCTTCATTTAGATCAGCTATGACTGGGGCAGTTATTCGTAGGCATGCCTGGCTGAAGGAGCAATCTTTGCCAGACCATGTCAAAGCTAAACTCCTCGATGCTCCAATGGAGAAACAAAATTTATTTGGCTCCCCTGCACAGGAGATTCTAAAAAAGGTGGAAGAAAAAGCAAAATCTGTGCAAACAGTTAAAGATTTCCTGCAAGTTCAACCACCGAGGTTCAGCAGAAACTGGCCTACAAAGAATTGGTCCTTTCCAGATTCGTCCAGAGCACAGAGAGGCAGGAACAGGCGCCGTAGAGGCAGAGGTCAATTGAAGGGCCCCTACAGAGGCCGTCAGTGGCAGCCTGCCAACCAGAGGAGTAGTACAACAGCTACAACTACAACCACTACTACAGGACAGACCCAATGACTTGACTCTGATTCCGCCTACCAGGGATCAACTGGAAGCACCCTTGGGCGGAAAGCTGGCTTTATTCTCAAAAAACTGGCATTGCATTACAAAGGATACATGGACATTGCAAATAATAGACAAAGGATACAGGTTTCACTTCCACACTTTGCCAAAAAGAAGCGGAATGCCAAACCTTCCACCAAACCAGAAGGCAGAGGCTTTCAGACAAATCAGCAATTTACTTCAGATGAAAGCTATAGAAAAGGTACCATGTACAGAACAAGGCCAAGGATTTTACTCCAGACTATTCCTTGTACCAAGAAAAGAAAACCAATGGAGGCCTATTCTCAACCTGTCCGCACTGAACACTTATCTGATTGTGCCAAAATTCAAAATGCTGACCCTACAGCAACTTCTTCCCATGTTGTGCAAGGAGTCTTGGCTGGTAACTCTAGATCTCAAGGAGGCATACCTGCACATCCCTATCCGACCAGATTGCAGAAGACACCTCCGATTTCTTGCAGGATCAGAGCATTATCAATTCTCAGCATTGCCCTTTGGCTTATCTACTGCGCCCAGAGTATTCACGAAATGCCTGGCATCAGTAATTGCACATTGCAGACTTCAGGGAATTCAAATTTATCCATACCTGGACGACTGCCTAATACAAGCGGACAACAAGAAAAAATTGTTAAAGGACTTGGCCTATGCCATACACCTGCTACAGACCTTGGGATACACAGTCAACATCCAAAAGTCAAGACTAGTACCATCCCAAAGGATAACCTTTTTGGGTGCGGATCTGGACACAATCTCCCAGATGGCTTTTCTCACAGAAGAAAAACAAAAACAACTTCCAGATTACTTCATGATTCTGACAAGACAAACTCAGCTTACTGCAAGGAAAGTCCTGCAGGCCCTGGGTTACATGGCATCCTGCATAATTTTAATTCCACATGCCAGGCTGCATATGAGAAAATTACAATGGTACCTAAGGAGTGTATGGTCTCAACACAGTCACAGTCTAGAAACCATGATACCAATCATTTCATGCCTTCAAAAGGAATTCCTGTGGTGGGCTCAGGCCTGCCAGTCCAACAGAGGGTTGCCTTTCAACAAACCAAAAACAAGGCAGACCATCAGCACGGACGCCTCAGACCGAGGATGGGGAGCACACATGGAGGACAAACGTATCCAAGGCCTTTGGCCTCAAGGGCAGCTAAGCATGCACATAAACCAAAAGGAAATGCTGACAGTGAGGCATGCAATCGAGGCATTCAGACCCTTCCTCCAACAAGGACATCTGTTAATAAGGACAGACAACACCACGGTCATGTGGTACATAAACAAACAGGGAGGCACACATTCCTACCCTCTATGCCGGATGGCTATGAATCTGTGGAATCTATGCCTGAATCTCAATATCCAGCTGCAGGCCAAATTCGTACCAGGAAAAGAAAATGCACTAGCAGATAGCTTAAGCAGAACTACCATGGATGCACACGAATGGATGCTGCATCCAGACATCTTCAAACTCATAACAAAGACATGGGGACTGCCGGAGATAGATCTGTTCGCCTCCCCACTCAACCACCAACTGAAGACATTCTGCTCAAGGACATACCACCCACAAGCATGGAGGGTGGACTCCCTTTCTTTCAGCTGGAATGCCCTAACAGTATATGCCTTTCCACCTCTCCCATTGATTTACAAGGTTCTACTGAAGATCAGGGAGGAACAGCCAAAAGTGATACTAATAGCTCCGCACTGGCCAAGACAACACTGGTACCCACTATTGAGAAGCATGTCTCAGGCAAAATCATGGCCTCTTCCCCTATGGCCTCTTCTTCTAACGCAGAACAATTTCAAGACCCTGCATCCCAACTTGAAAACATTGCAGCTAACTGCCTGGAAAAGTCCTTAAAGACCAACCAAGCTGTTTTATCTCAGAGGGTGAAGAACATTATCCTGGAGGCTCGCAGACCTTCCACAAGGAAGACATACTCAGCTAAATGGAAGAGATTTCTCATTTGGAGCACATCAAAGGGCACAGATGTCACAGTGGCAAACCTAGCACACATCCTAGAATACTTAACAGAATTGTTCCACAATGGCCTGTCTTATTCTTCCATTAAGATTCATGCTTCAGCAATTTCAGCAGAATACAATATGGATCCACCTATCTTCTCACACCCTCTTCTCAGGCAATTTTTGAGAGGGATCAAAAATGTTAAAGCTCCAAGAAGACCCCCTCTACCTGCATGGGATCTCAATTTTGTGCTGGAAAAACTGACACTACCTCCTTTTGAACCAGCAGCATCAACAGACCTACAGTTTTTATCTTGGAAAACTGCCTTCCTTCTGGCAATCACTTCAGCAAGAAGAGTATCTGAGTTACAAGCATTAATAGCAGTGCAGCCTTTCCTTATTTTTCACCAGGATAGAGTGTCACTAAGAACCAATCCTACTTTCATGCCAAAGGTGGTATCTAGGGTATCCTTGAACCAAGCTATTCACTTGCCTACGTTCTTCCCTAACCCACAGAACAAAGGGGAAAAACTTCTGCACACCCTGGATATACACAGACAACTACGCTACTATTTGGACAGAACGAAACCTAGCAGAAAAACTGACCAACTTTTTGTAGCATATGCAACTGGGGTGCAAGAAAGAGCAATTTCCAAACAGACAATTTCAAAATGGATAGGAAATTGCATTCGCTTTTGTTATTCCTGTCATGGAAAGACAGTTCCTGAAAATATCAGGCCTCACTCCACAAAGGCCACAGCCACCACTACAGCTTTCCTACGAGGGGTGGCTACCAAAGACATTTTAGAAGCTGCTACTTGGAGCTCCGTGCATACATTTGCCAAGCATTACAATCTACCTTTATACTCCAGATCCCGAGCAGGGTTTGCAACTGCAGTGCTGCAGGGGATCTTAACTACACCATCTTTCTCTTAGTACCTCCTCCCCCAGATTGGCTATGGTATTCTACCCATATGTTATGACTGCAGATGCATCCTTGAAGGACATAGTACAGTTTTGTACCTACCATAAATGTAGATGTCCGATAGGTATGCATCTGCAGTCAGGATTACCCACCCTCCTTCCCCTCTGTGGTATTCCTAGGGTACTTACCCCTCATTCAGCTAGCTGGGGGAATCTATTATGGTGTATTTGTTTGTTTATACATGTATATAATTTGCAAATGTTTGGAACTTTTCAGCATTTATCCAAATTTAGCCTTCTTAGAGGGTACCTGGCATCTGGGGCAAGAAAAACTGAGGAAAATGGCGTCGGCTGATGCTTTTATACCCCAGACGCTCTGACGTCGGGGAAAGTGCGACATCAGCCGAGGCCAGACCCAGACTTTGGAATCCGGCTGACCGAAGGGCTGCCTGAGGCAGGACAACCCATATGTTATGACTGCAGATGCATACCTATCGGACATCTACATTTATGGTAGGTACAAAACTGTACTTTCTGAGAGTTTGTCTACAATAGCTGAGTGGAGTATTATTTTGAATGCCTTGGTCAAGTCAAGGTAGGCAGTATGCACCATTTTCCCTTATCCATAGCCATGGTGACCCTCTCGTAGAAGTCTACCAGGTTAAGTAGGCAAGACCTTCCATTAACAAAGCTAAACTGGGATGGGTACTGTATCTGTAGGTTGCCAATGTCCTTGTTGATCATTCCCATGATAACTCATTTCATGGCATTGCATATTAGACTTGTTAGACAGATGGGCCTGTAATTCATAGGGTCATTTGATGGTCCGCCTTTATGTAGAGTGCTGATCATTGCAGTCTTCCATTCATCTGACACTTAACCTGCTTTGAGGCTGTAGTTAAAGAGTGCCTAAAGTGGTCCTGCTAGGTCATGTTTTAGGCTGTTAAGAGGCAACTGTGATTATTGTTAGGGCCCATTGAAACAGTGTTTTTTGGCCTTAGCGAACACCTCCTGGACTTGCTTTCTGTTGATATTTGGGAGATATGCTAGAAGGGATTTCTCAGAGGGTACTGGGGGAATGGTGGGTGAAGTTAAGCTAAATTTATCAGCCAGTAGATTTGCTGTGCCACTCTGGTCAGTGAAGGTTGAGCCATTTACCATCATCTCTTCATACTGTTGAGTACTACCTTTAAGATTCCTGACATAACTGAAAAAGGCTTAATGATTGTCCTTAACCAGGGAGGCTATTCTGACCTTGTAATTGGCCTTGTTGGACTTTTTTAAACTTCTTAGTTTTTTGGTATGTTGAAATAGAGAGCTCTCGTCTCTGTGACAGTTGCTGTTTCTGATTTTGGCCATGGCCTTTTTATTGTTTGTTATATAGCCTGTTCAGGTAAGGATTCAACTAGTGTGGTTTGTTTTTGGTGTTAGATCTGGGATTACTTCTTTTAGTTTTGCAGTCTCAATGCAGCCATTTACATGTTTGTACAGGGTGTCTGTAAATAATTCTGCATAGGTAGATATGTTCTTGGGGTTGGCAGACCATCGCTTAACGGGATGTAGTTTGCTTTAGTACAGTTCCTAACCATTGTGGCTTAGTTGGGTTTTCTGGGTTAAATTTTATTTTGAGGGAGACAGATTTATGGCCTGACTTCACCAATGAGAACATGACACAGGGGAAGGTGGAATATTCTTCCATGTTGGTGAGTACTAGGTCCAGTATATTTGATCCTGTGGTTGGAGGGTGCAGTATTTGGTCCAGGGTGTTTGTGTTGATGAAGTCCAGGAAATGCTATGCTTGTGAATTAGAGGCTATGTACATTTTCTAGTGAGTAGATGATAGTTAAAGTCTCCCATGAAAAGTGTATTTGGTTGGATGGTGGATGGTGAATGCCTCTAGTAGGCCTAGGTGAGAGTTGTGAACTTCATGGGTCATAGATGGTGACCTGTAGCTGGCCAGTACATGATATGGAACCTTGTGTACGGAGACTCCGACATGGATGAACCCAAAGGAATCATCCTGTTTGACCAATCTAGAGTTGTATTTCTTGCTAACATAGATTGAAACACATCCACCTTTAGCCCCTGTCTGTGGTGCTTTTGGTATAAATGTCTGGAACTCACTGAAACCTTTCACTGCTGGAGTACTTTCTATGGCTTTAAAACAAGTCTTGGTAACAGCACAGATGTCTACATTCTTCTGAGTGAGGATAGCCTATAGGGTGTGGAGTTTCTTGTTTAGGGTTCTGCATTGAGCAGTAACACCTTAAGGTTGTTTTGAGTTTTTTTTTTTTTTTTTTTGCTATGTTGGTGGTTTTGTCAATTTTGACATTGCCTAAAAAATGCATTAAGGGAAGGATAAGAGTTTTACTCAGTATCTGAAAGCCGGGGGGGGGGGGGGCAGGTGCAGACCATCCTTGGCAAAACAAAGTGGTCTGTTAACCATGTCCTCCCAGTCTGATATTGGATTCCATTGGACTGACACCTAAAACAATTCCAGTTATTAAAATCAGTCATTTTCTGCACATACTGTGTCATCATTCTTAGTGATGGTACAGTGCTGCTCAGTGCATGGCACATACCTGCCTGTGACACATATTCAGAGAGATCCATAATGTCTCTTTTCATGTAGTCCAGTGAAGTACACCTGAGGTCATTTTTCACCCACACAAACTATGATCAAATTATATTGGTACCTGTGGTGCAGTGACCTGAGTGCATGCATGATATCGTGGATCATAGCTCCAGATAACCAGTTAACCATTATCTTCTCCATGTCCATCCCAGTGAGAAAGTATCTGTGTCTCATACTATAGGATCCCCTATGACAGGAGTACTAGGTTAAATTGTTTGCTTGCCTTATGTGCTTTGTTCCTGGGGGTGTAGTGCTAGGTGTTGCTTTTGGTGTGTTCTTTAGGAATTGCTCATGATAGGTGTTGCAGTTTCTTGGCTTAGAAGACCTTTGAGGTTTGGAGAGGTTTATTTTAAGTGCCTTAGAGTAAAAAGATTTATATGTATGGTGAGCAGCATGTGTGAAGGATGTAGTATGTGTGTGCTTTTGACAATCTTCTTTGTAAGCAAGAGTTTTGCTCTAAGAAAGTTATGTATGTACATCTCACATACTGTGTTAGTTTCTTTAAGGATTAAAAGGTTGTCTGAGTACATGAGATAATTACTACAATGTCTGACTTGCCCATATCTGCCAAGCTGGCCACAGAAACATTAAGAATTTGTAAATTCATATTGTTAGGGGGCTGAGTTGTTATGGTTTAGGGTCTTGGTTTTACAGGGGTCACCAGAGTGGTGTCTAGGGTGAAGGCTAGATGTTAGTGCTATGATCTTAGTGCTGTATGACACTCTCTAGCTGCCCTAAGTTTAGAGCCACACAAAGCCTTTCTGTGTTATAGTCCTAAATACTAGCTTTATAGGTTTACTACTATACAGGGTTCTGCTAACCACCACTGAGTAGTGAACAGCACTGTGAAAATGCACCTAATTTATAACAGACTGAAAAAGTTGAAAACTCACTCCCATGCCATCTAGCCAATAAATTACTACATTTTAAGATCCTTGGAGTCCCTCCCAACTCAGAGAGACCAGTTAAGCACATTCTGCTACAAGATGAACTATGACCTGGAACATCTTTATGTAACAGCACAGCAAAAGTATCTCTCAAGTGCAGATTAACACCTAAGTCCCTAAAAAGCCCTCTGACTGATGAAACAATCTCATATTAAGGCTCCCTGTGTGTTTCCCAACTCTTAACAACTGACACTAGAATAGCAGTCCCAGTCTGAGGCATTCATCTCAGAGTCTAAGAAGTTTTGCTACAGTGCTTTCTGAAATACAGTGTAAACAGAGTCAATGTATTTATTTTTCGATACTAGAATATGAATGAGTCTCTTGGTGAATAAGCTAGATTTGACTATAGCAGTACATGCAAAGGGTACTTCTATGGAGCAAATATACTCCCTGAGAAATAGACAAGAAAACAGTATCTCCTTAATTTGACCAGCACTCATAAATGTTATTTGAGAGTTTGCCTTCTCCACGCCTGGCCCAGTACTATGTAAACATTTCCTCCCAAAATTAAAAGCCTTCACACTCAGGATATCTCCAGAAAGATATATCCTGTAATCACTTTAGGGACAAATGGTTAAATAATGCATCTGTTCTGTTTACTGTGATCCTTCTACAGGTACCCTTATACCCCTCATTCCCCAATGCTCAGGTAATTTTAAAGAATGTATTTATGCTGTTACTCATTTCATTTGTATATACTATATATAGTTAACAAGTGCTTAAGTTAGGGAGTTCCAAGATGGCTGCACACTGAGTAACAACGTATTTCTATCTTTCCCAGTGTGAAAACAGAAACTCAACAGAGAAGGTCAGTAGACTTGTGTTTATGGGTGAATTTCAGTAACGGGCTAGTAAATACACTGCCTGGATTCCAGGAATAAAGAAATACAGAAGACCTGGAAAAAAATCAGCTACAAAAAGTGAGGAAGCAACACTGACTAGGGAAATGTCTGCAGCTTTTCAGAAAAAAGTAGTGCAACCTTCAGACATGACTTCCAATAACCTACAGGATGATATAAGACAAGTGCATACAGACCTGGTTAAAATAAACAAAACACTGATAGAGTATGTCAACACAAACAACAAAAGGCTGGAACAAATGGAAGAAGCTTTAAACAGATATTCAGACGAGATGATAAAGCTGCAAATATCAGAGGTTGAAATGAAAAAAAGGCTTGCTGAATATGAGACTGCTCCAGAAGAGATATTTCAAAAAATAATAGAATTAGAGGATAGGTCACATAGGGAAAACTTGAGATTTTCAGCTATACCAGAGAAGCTGGAAGGAACAGACTGCATTAAATTTATGAAAGCACAAATAAGCAACTGGACAGGTATTCCAAAGCAGGACTTATTAGTTGAATATTGAATTTTATAAGGCTTTTTTTTTCTAGCACTTGCAAATATGTACAATAAGTAGTATTTCTGCAGCTGGTCTTCATTCTTCCATGCAGACAATATGATAAAGAGAAATTGGAGACAGTCTGGTGGTAGGAGATTGGCTGATAGTAAAGAAGAAATAATAACAGAGAAACTGAGTAGGACATAATGTTCCCTGAAAACAATCAGGGGTTTTCCCAGGTGTGACCCATTTAAAAATAATATAAAAAACACTTAGACTTGAAGTAAAGTTCTCTCTGTTCTTTTTTTAAATGTAATGGGGATAATAATATAAACAGGTGCTTTTGTTTTTCTTCTTGTTCACCCTTCTTTTTTTTCTTTGTTCAGTTTTGAGAAATGTAGGCACTGCAATGAAAAAAATGAGGATGTAAGGAGATGGGGAGAGTGGAAGGGTCTGGTTAAGAGAGTATGACAAAAGAAAAATCAGTGTGCTTTTTCCCATGCTTGCATAGAGAAATGACTGGGTAAAAAAGTGTTATTCAGTAACTAGTTTATTACAAACCATGTAAATGAAAAAGAATGCTGAATATTGTAAGGCTTTTTTCTGATAAACAAGGTACCCTTAGCAGTTTTGTGTCTGGTTTGCATGTCACTAGAAGACAATTTGATAAAGAGAAATGGCTTGGAGAAGGTGTTTACTGAAAGCATTCAAGTGTTTTCTCAACTGGGAGAGTTATAAATAAATGCAAAATCAAATAGCACTTACTGATACCACAGGCTATACCATGGGTCTTAGCATGACTAACTTTTCTTTTTGGTTAACTTTAGTCTGTCTGTGTAGCTGTCAACTTAGAACTTATGTTCTTATTATTAAGCAAAATCTTCAGTATTTGAAGATATACATAGTTTAGTGTGTTATTATTAAGTTCCTAGGTTTTAGGAGTTTTTTTTTCTTTTGGGGGGGAGGGTTGTTCGTTCTGTTTGAGGGCTTTTTAAAAAAAACAAAAAGTTATGTAAGATGTGACATAGGCGCAAATGGATATGACATGAAATGGGTCTATATCATGTTATCGAAAAATAAAAATGTCAAATGGCACGACAGCAAAAGTGCCAAAATGTCGAGGGTCTGTTTTTGAGATTGCAATACAGAGAAGATTGGGATATTTGCCCTTTTTCTCACTGTAGTGCGATCTTGGAGTTGGAATATATATTTAGCGGGGGGGGGGGCTACCGAATTTGAGTTTCGGCATTTTTGCTCTTGTGAGCGTTCGACATTTTGCGTCTGCGATGTTATGATATAGATGCCATGAAACAATTTTATAAAAGACCAACCTGCTGAACAGTATATACATGTCGCATAAAAGTTAGAACTAGACATTTAGCAAAAGAGCAGTTATATATAAAAGGTGGTAGTAATAACTATATAAGGAAATGATGCTTTCTGTAATGTCTTTCAGTCTGAATGGTCTTACAGATAAATATAAAAAAGAAAGAGTAGTGAACTATATTAAAAATGTAGAGTGCAAATAGCTATGCTGCAGGAGACACACCTAGAAAGTACTGAACATGTGAATTTGATAAAGAAATGATAAAGAAATGTTTTCAGGGTGGTTATTCAGTGGAATATCTGGGGCAAATGAAAAGAGCAGTACTTATATTAATCACAAGAGGAGCTCCAACACTGATAGAAGAGGAAAAAAAAAGATAATAATGGAAGATATATAGTACTAAGGGGATACTGGCTAGGGAGGAGGATGACACTGGCATGCATTTACACCCCACCTAAAACTGCTATAATGGAGCTTAAGAAAATTCTGGGAGAAACAATAAGCTTTCAGCAAGGAATATTACTTGCAAGTGGAGACTGGAATTTGGTTTGCAATAGTGAAGATGTGTCTGGAGGGCCTAGAAGGAATAATATAATAAAGGAGGGTAGATTTTTGAAGAAATTTATGAAAATGTTTGGCATGGAAGATGTGAATTTAGTACTAGGAGTTTGGAGTGAATTTACATATTACTCACCAAGATACAAAAACTGGGCTAGGCTAGATAGATTTTATATTTCACAGGAACATGTGCATTTAATTGAAGGTCTTGAAATGCAACCAATAACTATTTCAGGTCATGCACCAATAATAGCTAAAATAAAAATGCAAGGTGATGAAGTAAAAATGAGACAATGGCACTTTCCCACCTGTCGGTTGAAAAGATACTAATTTAAGGAATTGGTTGTGGAATTAATTCAGGAGCTACTAGAGAAGATAGAATTATCTTCTGAAAATATAGCTAATAAATGGGATAATTAAAGTGACATTTAAAACTAAGTTGGAAATAAAAGAAAGGGAGATATGGTTAAACAGTAACAAGAATTATTTAGAGGTGTGATGCCCATGCACTGGCCCGGTAATCAAGGAGCCTCAATCTTCACTACTAGCACCAGTGAGGGGCTTCCACATTGGGAGGATAACCAGTACACACACAATAAAGTACAATTTCCCTTAAGAGCACACAGAGATCACAGTCAGTCTGGGGCTGGTTTCTCCCTTTCTCTACAGATCCCCAATAAGACTCCCCACTGAGACAGCTATAGGGTTCAGATCTCAGATAGTACCCTCTCTATCCAACCAGTGCTTCGTGTCCCTCCCCAAGTAGCTTACACACACACACACACACACACACACACACACACACACACACACACACACACACACACACACACACACACACACACACACACACACACACACACACTTTAAGATTTGTTTTATATACAAACAGACACTCCTGCAGAAGGCTGGCACAGGTTCACTAGCTATGTCCCCTTCTGCACAGGCTATAAGCTAGTAATCACTGCCACCAACTACTCTTATCAGGTACTCTAAAGCTCTTACCAAAGGTTGTCCAATTCTACTGGTACCCAAATAGTAAGTGTGACGAACAGCAAGCCTATTAGAGTGGCCAAATGCATGCAAGTACTGTAAGAGCTTAAATTATCTCTACATAAAACAGCCACAGTTAAAAGGTTTAAAAATATTTAATAGTAAATAATAAAAATGCAAGACAATACTCATTAATTCAGCACAGTGGCAATAGAGAGTTCAGAAATTACATGAAATACTTTAAAACAACGTTGTAGGACAGTCTCACATCAATATAGAAAACAGCTAGACTAATCTCACTATTTCCATCTATCTCTAAGAGAAATAACTGTTCTAAATATCTTACTTACAGTTCAGAGCAAGTGCTGGTGAGTTGTTGTCAGCTTCAGACAAACTACAAAATGCAGTCTCTTTCTCTTGAGATAGTTATTAAATTGATAATACACATTGCTGCTGAGTCCGATTACATTATTCTTGTCACTTCTGCTTAAGTTTCCCAGGCTCACAGAGCTTAAAATGTAACATTTCTTTGTGATCTGCAGCTGCCAGGAAGTCACAGCAATAAAAGACACTTTACATGTGAAATCTAGTAATTACCTCTGTCTTAAGACAATAGAAAGAAACTTCTAGCCCAGACATCCTGTCTCTTATCTTGAGAAATTATTTTTTTATCAGCTTATTTTCTTAGAGTTTGCAAGTTAACTCTGTATGTCCCAGTTTTCTACCATGAAAATATACATTACATAGGCATAGAGTTTATACATATTTCTACTGTTTTCCCAGCAGGGTACACTGTGGTTACATTTTTGAAGCTCAGCACATAACAGTTTCCTTACATTTGTAAAACAAGCCTGTAAATCATATTAATATTTACAATGACATAGAATTATTTACAAGATTCTATTTAGCTAGGCTGGCAGCCTTCACATTTTATCACATTTCTATCCCCCCTCCCCAAGAAGTCAAGCTAGTTTTTCAAGTGTCTCTTGAGAAACGTTGCCTAAGAGGGTTGAGTCTGTCTGGGTATACCTTACCCCATTCCCTGTCTTGAGAGCCCATCTGCATTGGCATTGCTAATCCCACTGCACTGACATATCATATGCTTGCAACCCTAGGCTCCACCTTATTAACTTGGCATTTTGCTGGCTGTCTCAATGTAACCATGTCAGGGGATTGTGATCTGCAACTACAGTGAATTTTCTTCCATACAGATAAGGCTGAAGTGTCTGTAGTGCCCACACTACAGCTAGACATTCCTTTTCTACAGCTGCATAGCATTCCTCCCTGGGTTGGAGCATACGACTGAGATAAACCACTGGGTGCTCTTCGGGTCTATATTTTAAGATTGACATTTGAAAACATCAAACAACAGATGGTTGACACCATATGGTTGATCTTCAAACATCGACCTTATAAAAACACAAAAAAAGAAAAAAAGAAAAAAGTACCCTAATGGGTTTAAGCAGGGGGAAAGCCACCCTGCACCCCCACACCCCTCGCTACTTAAATATACCAACTCCGAGACCGCACTACATTGCAGTAAACGGAAATCTCCCCTTACGAAGATTTCTGTTTACACGCTCGATATTCTCGTGTCGATAATGTCAGAATCGACATTGTTGGCTTTTGAGAATATAATATAGACCCGTGCTCTTCTCCCTCTGAAGAAATCTTGCTAAGTAGAACCCCCACCCCATGGTTTGAAGCATCCACCTGCACAACAAATTCTTTGCTGTAATCTGGACTGGCTAACACAGGAGGTCCTCCCGAAGCTTCTTTAAGCTTCTGGAATACCTGCTCACATGCTGGGGTCCACACTACCTTATCTGGCCTGTTTTTACTTGTCAGGTCTATTAGGGGAGCAGCTATTGTACTATAGCTGGGGACAGACGTTCCGTAGTACCCTGCTGTCCCTAAGAATGTCCTCACCTGCTTTTTGGTAACAGGTGCAGACCATGCTTGAATTTCTTCCACTTTGGCAGGTTCTGGCCTGATCTTACCACTCCCCACTCTATGTCCCAAGTAGGAGACCTCTGCCATGCCCACCTGACATTTGATGGGCTTAATGGTCAACCCTGCCCTCTGTAGTCTGCCTAGCACCTCCCTGACATGCTGAAGGTACTCTTGCCAGGAATGGCTGTAGATGGCCATATCATCTAGGTAAGCAAGGACAAAATCTATTGCTCCTGCTAGGATATGATCTTACAGCCTCTGGAAAGTTGCTGGGGCATTTTCATCCCAAAGGGCATCTTTGTAAACTCATACAAGCCAAAAGAAGTCACAAAGGCTGACCTCTCTCTAGCACTGGGAGTCAAGGGCACCTCCTAGTAACCCTTGGTAAGATCAATGGTGGTAAGATACGTAGCCCCACCCAGCTGCTCTAGGCCTTCATCTGTCCTAGGCACGGGGTAAGCATCTGAGTCTGTGTGACTATTTAATTTTCCCATAGTCCACACAGAACCTGGTGCTGCCATCCTTCTTTGGCACCAGCACCACTGGGATGGCTCAGGGACTGTTGGACTCTTGAATTACCCCTAGTTCCAACATTTTCTGTATCTTCTCCCTCGGCACCCGATAAGGGGCCTGCCTAATAGACCTTTGGGGTCCTGTATCCACCTGGTGCTGCACCAAGTGGGTGCACCCTGGTTTCCCAGTGAACATGTCTCCAAACTCTTGTAACACTGCTCGGATTTCTTGAACCTGGGTAGGAGATAGCTCTTGGGATATTGGTACACCTTCCACTGAGGTGTCAGTCTGAGCCTCACTGAGGAGATCAGTCACCAGATCTCCCTCAGACTCCTCATGCAATCCACTGCAAATACTCAGCACAAGGGCCTCCATATCTTGAAAAGGTTTCATCATGTTAACATGGTACAATTTGTGCTCCTGCCTAGCAGTTCCACTATGTAGTTAACTTCACTGACCTTCCTTACCACCTTGAAGGGTCCCTCCAAGGCTGCCTGCAGCATGTTATGTCTGACAGGAATGAGAACCATTACCTGCTGCCCTACAGAATACTCTCTAGCTCGACCATTCGTGTCATACCAGACCTTTTTCTTCTGTTGGGATTCTGCCAGGTTCTCCTGGGCGAAGCCCATGAGTTCCCTGAGTCTTGTCTTGAGGTTTAGGACATATGCCACAACAGACTCCTTGTGAGATTCACACTCACCTTCCCACTCATCACAAATTAAATCTAGAGGACCCTCACCCTACACCCATACAGCAACTCAAAGGGTGAAAACCCTTTGGATTCCTGGGGAACCTCCCTGTAAGCAAACAGATGGGGCAAAAATTTGTCCCACTCCCTCTTAAACTGGTCTGCAAATGCCCGTAGCATGGAATTAAGTGTAGAGTTTAACCTCACAACAAAACCATTAGTCTGGGATGGTAGGGGGTGGTTTTTAGGTGCTTCACCCCACAGTACTTCCACAGACAAGCCAGCAGGTCTGACTTGAAATTGGCACCTCTCTCAGTCAGTATTTCTTTTGGAAACCAACCCTGCTGAAAACTTGTAACAAAGTAATGTTAAGTTGTCTATCTCGCCTTCATTCTTGCTGGTTGGGTTCGGAACCGATCCTCGGCTCCGACTTGGCCATCTACTAAAGCTCGAGAGCTATTTACTGGCTCGAGGCCTCCCCATATCCCACAATGCTTGGCGCTAGATACTCAGATCTCGTTTGCCACTTCAGCTACGAGGTTGCGATTTTACTGGCTCAGGTCATATTATTCTTTTTTTTGTATTATTAGCTAAAAATGTACCTTGTATTTTTAGTATATTTAGATAGTCTTCCCTTTTAGTGTAGTTAGACTGTGTATCCCCTAGTTTATCCCACCTAGGAAAACTCGCTTTTTGTTCGAAAGTTTTCTTCCCTCCACCCCCCTTGTTTCTTCTCTTTAGTAGCTAACCCCACCCCTTTGCTATTTCTTAGGAGTAGTGTTTAGCCTTATAGTATTTGTATATTTTTATTAAGGATAGTGGTTGTTGTTGTTAAGTGTAACTTAACTAGTGCGGGTGTGTGAGTGTTTCTGTGTGCCTTGTTTAAGCACTAGTTTAATTTTTTCTCTCTTTAGTATCCCCTTGCCAGTATGTCCAAGGATACTAAAGTTTCAGGCTTCAAGAAGTGTGACTCATGCTGTCAGAAGATGTCTCTGACAGGCGGTCACACTTCTTGTGTGTATTGCTTGGGTTCCCTACACCTGCAGGACTCCTGCACGGTCTGTCACACCTTCAGCCCGAGAGTCCTGCAGGAGTATAGGAACAAGCTTATTTTGAGAGGCTTACTTAAGCCAGAGGGATCCCCGGTGAAGCCTTAGTCGGGGAAATCCTCAAAGCCCGCCAAACTGTTGGCTCCCAGTTCTGAGCCGTCGCCGGGTGGAGCATCTTCCTCCTCTTCGGTTCCGGCTGGAGCCGACATCTGTAGACCTCAATTGGCTCCGACTTTAGTGTCGGAACCATCTTTGGGCCGAAAACGTTCAAGGTCCCCTTCCCTTGAATCGGTTCGTTCGGCTCCGAGGTCACCATTGCTCCAGTCTGCACAAAGCCATAGGTCCCACTCTTCTCGGTCCTCCAGGCTATCTGACCATGACTTGGAGAGGGTGGTCAGTAGACTCCTTAAATCGCAGGCCCTGGCCCATTTGTTAACCAGCCCTTCTCAACAGAATGTGGCTGTCCCAGTGTCTTCAGCAATTCCGACTCCCCCTTTGTGTTCAGAGCCGGAGCTGGTTGGGGCTCGAATCTTGGAAACATCGGAGCCGATACCACACCTTTCGGCTCCTTTGTCGGCTCTGATCTCTTCATTGGTTCCGTCCTTGGAGGGATCTGGGCACCGGGACTCCCTCGTCAGCTCCGAGGGGGCGAGTGGCATCGGACCCTTGTCCGACCTCGTTCTCCCTCTCGGGGCTTTGGCGCAGGTGAGCTCGGCCTCGACATCGGCCTCGGAGCCATCCCTCTCGTTGCCGGCAGTGGTTCACGTCTCTTTGGAGCGGGGACCTTCTGCTCTACCTGATAGGGGTGCCTTCGAGGTCATGAAGAGTGTGCTGACTCCTGAGTCGGCTCCTCGATTGGCCCCTTCGGCTCCTCCCCCCATGGTGCCTGCATCAGTCTCTGCACACCCACCTGACCTCAAGCGTGGAGAACAGACGCTCCAGGTCGCCCCATTGGGCGTATCTTCCTCTTCCGAGGCCTCCCCTGATCTTTCAGAGGAGCCCTCTCGGAAGAGAAAATGTAAGAGGAAACATGTCGACTCCCCCGAGTCAGTCACGTCTGATACCGACTTGGAGGATTCGGAAGGGTCCCCAAGATCCCCCTCTGAGGATGTCTCTTTTTCAGACATCCTAGAGATCCTTAAGCAGAGGGGGAACTGGACTGCTCTTAACCCTTCTGAGGATGAGTCGGTATACCTGGATGCGTTTGGTTCTCGTCCTTCCACCTCCTGGGTGTCTCCACCCTTCGACCCCCTCATGGAAGTAGTGGCTCGAAGGGCGTGGTCAGCCCCGGACACAGTGGAACCAACTCCCCGTAGGCCCACTAAGTTCATTACAGCCCCACCCAACAAACAATTTTTGACAAAAGGTGTCCCCGTTGATGCCATGGTGGTGGCAGCAGCCACAAAGAAGGAGTTGGCTGACCATTCGGTGCCTGTCCATCCACCTAATAAAGAGTCTAGGACAATGGACAGGTACGGGAAGCGGATGTTTTCCTCAGTGACTTTTTCCATGCGATCGCTGAATTATCTGTGCCACTTCACCCGCCTTCAAAGGGATCTTCTCAAGGAACTGGGTGATACCCTTCAGGATCCATCAGCTGCGGGGGCTCAAGATAAGATTAACTCCCAGTTGGCGACCCTTAACTCAATCATCAACTCCTCCATGCGGCTCATTTCTTATGCAGCCGATGGGGCGAGTAGGGCCGCAGGTACAGGCGTGGCTTTGAGAAGACATGCCTGGATGCGGTTATGTAACTTTGCTGACCCCTTTAAGGCATCCTTCACCAATACCCCCTTCGATGGTTCGGCTCTGTTTGGACCACAGGTGAAGGATACCATTACCAGGTGTGAGCAGGAAGGCAAGACTGTCTCTGCCGTGGGAGTCTGTTTTTCTACTCCCTCTAGACCATACCCTAAAGGTCAGAAGAGTGGGAAAATGTGGTTTCGGAAACCCTAGGGAGTTGCGCCTGACACATGTGGCGAGTTTCCCTCCAGGGGCAGAGGAGGAAACAATAATAGACGCCACCCGAGGGGCAGAGGGGGTCCTCAAAATCAGGGTAGCAGAGAATCTTTCTCTGACAAACCCTTTCAGTACCCCTGAGGGGCTGCCCGACTGTCCACCTTCGGAGGCAGTTGGGGGAAGATTGTCACTGTACCCAGAAGCCTGGCAACTCCTCACACAAGACAAATGGGTACAGTCCATCATATCCGAGGGTTACAAAATCCCCTTTGTCCACACCCTTGTACAAACAACCAAGTCCCTTCCAGATGTTCCACCCGGTCTAAGGGAACAAGCAGTGCCAGAAATTTCAAAACTGCTAAAAAAAAGGGCCATCCAGCCAGTCCCAGCAGACCAGCAAGGATCTGGAATTTACTCCAAGTTCTTTATGGTACCAAAAAAGACAGGGGACTGGAGACCCATTTTGGATCTCAGCAGGTTAAACAAATCTGTTCAAAGAACGAAGTTCCAGATGGTCACGCTTCAGTCCATTCTACCTTTTTTGGGTCAGGACAATTGGATGTGCTCCATAGACCTTCAGGATGCGTACTACCATATCAAAATGGACAGGCACTCCAGAAGGTTTCTCCGCTTCCGGCTGGGAGCCAGTCACTATCAATTCAGAGCCCTGCCCTTTGGTCTCACCACAGCCCCCAGGGTGTTCACCAAATGCATGGCAGTGGTTATGGCTCACCTGAGATGGCGAGGATTCCAGGTGTTTCCATATCTAGATGACTGGCTCCTTACTGCTTCCACCAGGAATCAGCTACTGCGAGCCAGGGATTATACCATCCAACCTTGTTCCGAGCTAGGTATCTCAATAAATTTCGAGAAATATGCATTGTCACCTTGTCAGTCTATAACCTTTATAGGCGCAAGATTAAATACAAAAGATCTGTCCGCAAAACTTCCTCTAGACAGAGTGTCAGACATTCGCCGGCATGTGCAGGTCTTACTGCAGTACAAGAGAATTCAGGACAGATTTGTACTAAAAATGTTGGGTCTCATGGCAGCAACAATCATACTAGTTCCCCTGGCACGTTTTCACATGCGGATTCTTCAGTGGATGCTTTTTACCCAATGGTCCTTTCAGCAACTGCCGATGTCTCACAAGATAATAATCACTCAATCATGCAAAGACCAACTGGCTTGGTGGATGGTCTCCCCTCTATTACTCCAGGGCAGACCGTTTGTTCTTCCTCCTCCTGTTGCCACAGTGACCACGGATGCCTACCTGATCGGGTGGTGGGGGGGCATTTTCAGGGCAGGACTGTCCAGGGCACTTGGCAACCTCTAGAGTACCACCTGCACATAAACGTCTTGGAGATGAGAGCAGTGCTTTTAGCATTGCAAGCTCTTCAGGACTCTCTGCCCACCGGGACTATTGCAATTCAAACAGACAATATGTCTGTAGTGTGGTACATCAACAAGCAGGGTGGAACCAAGTCCTATCCCTTATGTCGAGAAGCACTCAGACTCTGGCAGTAGGCGATCTCCTCTCAACGGTTTCTGATAGCAACGCACATCCCCGGGAAGTCCAACGTCATAGCGGACAGGCTAAGCAGAGCTATTCTCATGCCTCATGAGTGGTCTCTCAGTCAGTCAGTAGCGGACAAAATTTTCCGCAGATGGGGTCAACCTTGCTGTGACCTTTTCGCAACTCCTCTCAACAGCAAGTGCGACGATTTCTTCACTCTCTTCCCCCTTCCCGGCCACTCATCCAGAGATGCTCTAGTTCACGATTGGCCCCGGGGTCTTCTGTATGCATTCCCACCTTTTCCCCTAATTCCAAAACTAATTCAGAAGGCGACTGCATTGGGATCCAGGATGATCCTCATTGCCCCTTACTGGCCTCGACAAATTTGGTTCCCATTCCTGCATCGTCACCTGCTGGAGCAGCCTTGGAATCTGGACCCAATGCCAGACCTCTTGGTCCATCAGTCGGGCGGGCTGCACCGATCCCTTCAGTCTCTCAACCTCATGGCTTGGTTGCTTCACTTCCAACCTTAGCCAGGCTTCCACATATTTCTCAGCCGGCACGTGAAATCATCCTTTCTTCACACAAATCTACTACCAGGAAGACTTATGCCAGTAAGTGGAAACATTTCCCTTTCTGGGCAGAGGCTAGGAATATAGATCCTTTTTCAGCCCCTGTCCACCACGTTCTAGATTTTTTAGCAGAACTTTTTCAAGCTGGCTCCTCGTCTGCCACCATTAGGGTCCAGTTAGCTGCTATTGCAAATTTCCACACTGGCCTATCAGAAACCAGCATCATGTCCCACAGACTTTGCAAGGCCTTTCTTAAAGGGACTTTTTTGCTTAGGCCCCCGGTCAGAGATCCCCTGCCTCTGTGGGATTTGAACTTGATATTAGCTTCCTTGATTCTTCCCCCCTTTGAACCTGCAGCTTCCTGTTCCTTAAAATTACTCTCCTGGAAGACTCTCTTTTTAGTAGCCATCACCTCAGCTAGGAGAGTTTTGGAACTTCAAGCCCTCTGTATTCGTCCTCCTTACCTTGTGTTTCATAAGGATAGAGTTTCACTCAGGACTAATCCTTCGTTTCTGCCCAAGATACCTTCTGAAACAAACCTGAATCAGGCTATTGATCTACCTGTCTTTTTTCCTAACTATTCGAACAAAGCTGAACAAAAGTTACACCAATTGGACATTCATAGGCAATTACATTTTTATTTGGATAGGACTAAGCAAACAAGAAAATCAGACCAACTTTTCCTGTCCTATGCTGAGGGCAAACAGGGACTGCCAGTTTCTGAAGTAACCTTATCCAGGTGGTTGTCCTCTATTATTACTTTGATTTATCAACTGAGACATAAAGAACTCCCTATTAAACCTAAAGGTCATTCCACCACAGCGCTAGCTACTTCTGTAGCCTTTCAAGCAAGACTACCAATGGAACTATTTGTGCTGCAGCCACATGGGCCACTCCTCATACTTTCATTTCACATTATAAGTTGGATATGACCTCTAGGAGTAGAGCTGATTTTGGTTCCACTGTGCTTAAGAGTCTGTTCCGATGAGCCACCCAGGACTAAGGTGCTAGGGATGCTGTCCCAACCAGCAAGAATGAAGGCGAGATAGACAACTTAACATTAAGAAGTTATGTACCTACCATAACGTTCCATGTTAGTTGTCTTCTTCTCGCCTTCTTTCTTCCGTCCCACCCTCCATTCCCTAGCCTGGGCAGACCGAGAAGAGTCCCTTTTTGAGGCCTTCTTCCTCTGGCTAATTCTTATCTGAGTTACGTCCTTCCTCTTTTTACTACTGTAGGTAAACCTTGTAGTTTGGACGGGTGTCCTTGAAATTTTTCTATGGTGTTAGCTCTGCCAAACGAGATCTGGGTATCTAGTGCCAAGCATTGTGGGATATGGGGAGGCCTCGAGGCAGTAAATAGCTCTCGAGCTTTAGTAGATGGCCGAGTCGGAGCCGAGGATCGGCTCCGAACCCAACCAGCAAGAAAGAAGGCGAGAAGAAGACAACTAACATGGAACATTATGGTAGGTACATAACTTCTTATTTGCCACCTTTTCTGCCTCAGTGGAGGACAGAGTGACTGTCTCAGGGCGTCTTGTAGCATAATCTATTACCACTAGGATATACTTTTTCCCTGTGTAACCTGGGGCACTCAGAGGCTTTACAATATCCATAGCTACCCTCTGAAATGGCTCCCCAATCTCAGGCAAAGGCATCAAAGGAGCTTTCACCTTGTCTCCTGCCTTGCCAAACTTTTGGCACTGCTCACAGGTCCTGCAGTACGCTGTTACATCCCTGGAAATCCCAAGCCAATAAAAGTTCTGCATAATATGTCTCTTTGTAAGTTTTATGCCCATATGACCTGCAAAGGAAATATCATGGGCTGTGGCTTCAAGTGCCAGATGGTATGCTCTAGGCACTACCAACTGCTGTATTCTTTCACCCTCTAGCCCTTCCTCCAGGGTCCACTCTGTATAGAGTAACCTTATGTCCCAGTATGCAGATTCCCACTTCCCTTGAGAATCAGGTGCCTCACATATAATGTAGGGTCTGAGAGCTGAGCCTGTCTCAACTCTATCTTTGTAATCCTTCCCAGCTCCCATTCCACAGGAAGTCTGGCATCCTCTGACAGCGGGGCCTCACTGTCAGCCTGGGTGCTACTACTCACCTCTGCCCTTGCAGTCACTATGTCCAAGGGAACATTAGTGCCCACATGCAGGTACTGCCTCATCAAAATCCTTTCCTATCAGGACATCTGCAGGATGGTAGTTTGGTACTGCTGTTGTCTCAAGGCAACCTACTATTGGCATTTTGTCATTCCCACTTACTGGCTCTCTCACCTTTTGTTCCCCACCTTGCTTCCATGGACATCTATATGCCACATACCCCCAGTGATTGTATTCAAAACATTTAACCCTAGGTCCTGGATATGTACCTGGACTAGTGGCTTCCCCTCCTACTGGCAGATTCAGTTGTGGCAGTCTGGGCTGCCCACCATGGGTTCCCTTAGACCCATGAGCAGCACTGGGTGTCCCTTTCCTGTGCAGGGATGCCCTGCTTGCTAGGTGTAGGTCTCCCTTCTTCCCCAACTCATCTGCAGTAGAGCATCGTGTATCAGCTAACCAGATCCTCATGTCCTCAGACAAAGTACTATGGGCTTGTTCCCTCACCAAAAGGCTTGCCAGCCCTTCAAACGTGGTGACCTGAGATCCACTCACCCACCTACAAAAATAAGTGCTCAGTTCAGCAACATATTCACACACACTTTCATTTGCCTTGCGTTTATGTTCACAAAATCTTTTCCTATAAACTTCAGGTGTTAGCTTAAAAAATTCTAGCAAACAGTTCTTTACAACAGTATAGTTTAAAAAGTCAACATCAGATAGTTTGGACAGAACATTTACAGCTTTACCATGGGGTAAGGGGGTCAGGAACCTTAACCAGAGCCTTTGGTTAACATCATACTGTTTACATACCCTCTCAAACATATGAATGAAACTATCAAAATTATCCCCCTCTGTAAACTGTAGAAGAAATGTACTAACCTTTGTTGCTTCTGGGGTTCGGTTACTCCCTTCCCCATTACCTCCATGACTCTGGCAAAGAGTCAGCACCTCCTTTTCATGTTGCATCTGCCTCTCCTACTCCTCAACTTCCAGGCATAGCAGTTTCTTATTCTCCTCAGCCTGCAGATGTCGCATTTTCTCATTTTCCTCACTCTCTAGATGCCTCAGTCTCTCTGCTGCTTCTATTTCCAAATGCTTGGCCTCCAACTTAAGTCTCTTTAGCTCCAGATGGATTTTAAGTCCTCTGTAGAAAGGTTGAGCTGTCCATTCTCTGAGTGTTGTACATCTGCACGGTCAGTCTGATTGTCCTCCTGGTTTCTGTCCTCTGATAGAGCTGTGACTAAAGCTGCAGTCATGTTTGCTTTAGTCAGGTTTCCATGCACCAGTCCTTTAGCCTGGCACATCTAATCCAAATGGCTCCTTGTCAGCTTGCCATACTCCTCTGCTGACATGCTTGCGTGCTCTCCCTGACTAACTAAACTAACAAAAAAAATAAAACAATTGTGATCTGAACTCTGAATGTTCACTGCATGGCTGATTTAGAGTACAAAATCACCTTCAGCGATCACTGTACACAAGCTACAGGAATTCACTATCCACACCACTGCAAACCAATTAATATGTGATGTGGATATCCCACCACTGCCAAACAATTAATATGTGATGCCTGTGCATTAGCCCAGTATTCAAGGATCCTCAATCCTCACCACTAGCAACAGTGAGGGGTGTCCACATTGGGAGGATAACCAGTACACACACAGTAAAGTACAATTTCCCTTAAGAGCACACAGAGATCACAGTCAGTCTGGGGCTGGGTTCTCCCTTTCTCTCCAGATCCCCAATAAGACTCTAAACTGGTACAGCTGTAGGGTTCAGATCTCAGCCAAGTAGTCAAGCCAAAACCTCCAGTACCCTCTCTATCCAACCAGTGCTTTGTGTCCCTGCCCAAGTAGCTGATACACACACACACACACACACACACACACACACACACACACACACACACACACACACACACACACACACACACACACACACACACACACACACACACACACAAACACACACACACACTTTGAGAATTGTTTTATATACAAACACACAGAGACTCTTGCGGAAGGCTGGCACAGGTTCACTATCTATGCCCCTTTCTGCGCAGGCTATAAGGTAGTAATCACTGCCACCAATTACTCGTATCAGCTACTCTACAGGTCTTTACCAAATGGTGTCCAGTTCTACTATGCAATGTTACTGTTACCCAAATATTAAGTGTGATGAACAGCAAGGCTATTGGAGTGGCTTATACAGCATCATGCAAGTACTCTAAGAATTAAAATTATCTCTACATAAAACAGCCACAGTTAAAAGGTTTAAAAATATTTAATAATAAATAAAAAAAAACACAAGGCAATACTCATTAATTCAACACAGTGACATTAGAAAGTTCAGAAATCAAAGGAAATTCTTTAAAACAACATTGTAGGACAGTCTCACATAAATATAGAAAACATCTAGACTAATCTTACTATTTCTATTTCTTAAGAGAAATCACTGTTCTAAATATCTTACTTACAGAGCAAAGCAAGTGCTGGTGAGTTGTTGTCAGCTTCAGAACAAAATACAAAATGCAATCTCTTTCTCTTGAGATAGTTCTTAACTTGATAATACACAATGTTAAGTTGTCTATCTCGCCTTCATTCTTGCTGGATGGGTTCGGAGCCGACCTCGGCTCCGACTCGGCCACTCTAAAGCTCGAGAGTTGGTTCCACCGGCTCGAGGCTCCCCTTATATCCCACAATGCTAGGCGAGAGTTACCTCAGATCTCGTTTGCCGCTACAGCTTCGAGGTTGGTTGTTCTACCGGTTCCTGGTGAGTTTAAGCTTTTTCTATTAAAAGTTACTCTTTTTACCCCTTTTTTAGTTTAATTATTCTCAAATTAGTGTAGTTCATTGAACTTTATCCCCGACCTAATTTTTTCCCGTTTTTGTTTAAAAGAACTTTTAGTTCTTCCCTTGGGCCTTAGGCCTTCCCTTCCCTAGGGAGTGTTTGTGTAGTTTAACTACTGTTTATTGTACTTTATTTTTTAGTATTTTTACTAAAGTTGTTATTCTGACAGGGTATAACTGGTGTGTTTGAGTGTGTGTTTGTGTTCACCAGTTAGGCTATGTCAAAAGAAGCAAAGGTCTCCAGATTCAAGAAGTGTGATGCGTGCTGTCAGAAAATGTCTCTGACAGGCGCTCACACTTCTTGTGTCTATTGTCTGGGGCCTTTGCACCTGCAGGACTCCTGTGCTGTTTGCCATGGCTTCAGCCCCAGGGTCCTGCAGGAAAGAAAAAACAAGCTTATTCTGAGAGGCTTGTTGAAGCCTGAGGATTCCCTGTCTGTCTCAACAGGGAAGCCCTCCAAGGCATCGAGGTCTTCGGCTCCGGCTTCTGAGCCGAGACCTCAGGTTGTTCAACCTTTGCCTTTATCGGCTCCGGCTGGAGCCGATAAGACTCAGTCCACAGTTTCTGTGGCTTCCTCGGCTCCGGGCGGGGCCGAGGTTATCGAGGGACCCGTGTCGGCTCCGACAAGATCTTGAGCCGACAACCAGAAAGAGGTCTAGGTCACCTTCTCTTGGCTCCGTTCATTCGGCTCCAGGATCTCCCCTGCTGTCTGAATGGAGCCAAAGGTCTCATTCCTCTAGGTCATCGAGGCTGTCCGATCATGACCTTCAGAGGGTGGTGAGTCGACTACTCAAGTCTGAGGCACTAGCCCAGATGCTTCAGAGCCCGACTCATCAGTCGGTGCCTGCCCGTCCATCAACTCTTTCCTCCTTCGACTCTCTTGAGTTGGGCCGGGTCGTGTCGGAACCGAGACTGTGGTCACCTCGGGCGAGACAATTGTCTCCGGCTCCGTCGTCGGCTCCGTTTTCTTCCATGGAGGAATCTCGGCGCCGGACTTCACTTGTCGGCTCGAGGGTGAGTGGCATCGGACCCTTGTCCGACCCCTCTCCCTCTCGGTGCTTGGCTGGTGAGTTCGGCTCCGACATCGACCTCGGAGCCATCACTGTCGGTGCCGAGGGGTCCTTAGCTCCTCGGGCGGGGACCTCTGGCTCTGCCTGACAGGGGTGCTTCGAGGTCATGCGGAGTGTGTTAGAGCCTGGCTCTACTCCACAGTCGGCTCCGTCAGCCCCTCCCTCTATGCTGCCTCAGGGTAAATCGACTCACTCCCTCATCCCGGACCGCAGAGAGCCAACTCCTCAGGAGCTCCCTTTGGGGATTTCATCCTCTTCGAGGCCTCTCCTGATTTGGCAGAAGAGCCCCCTCGGAAGAGGAAGTGCAAGAGGAAGCACATTGACTCACCTGAGTCTATCACGTCGGACACAGATCTGGATGATTCTGAGGGTTCCCCGTTCCCCTTCTGAAGATGTCTCATTTGCAGACATTCTGGAGATCCTTAAACAGAGGGAAATTGGCCAGCCCTCAACCCTTCGGAGGACGAATCTGTGTAACTGGAAGCGTTAGTCTCTCGTCCTTCCACCTCCAGAGTGACCCACCCTTCGACCCCCTCATGCAGGTGGTTGCTAAAAGGCATGGGCGGCTCCTGATTCAGTGGACCCCACTCCCAGGAGACCCTCCAAATTCATCACAGCTCCATCAGACAAGGAATTTTTATCAAAAGGAGTCTCTGTGGATGCTATGGTGGTAGCTGCCGCCACAAAGAAGGAACTGGCTGATCCTTCAGTGCCTGTCCATCCACCTAACAAGGAATCTAGGTCCATGGATAGGTGCGGAAGCGGATGTTCTCCTCAGCGACATTTACTATCGTTCGCTGAATTACCTGTGCCATTTCACTTTCGTCTTCAAAGGGACTTGATCAAAGAAGCGAGTGAAATGCTCAAGAACCCTACAGCTGCGGGTTTCCAAGAGAAAATGAACACGCAGCTGGCTATCCTTAATTCTATTTCCAACTCCTCCATGCGCCTCCTCTCTTATGCGGCCGATGGAGCGAGCAGAGCGCAGGAACAGGGGTAGCCTTACGTAGGCACGCCTGGATGCTTGGCTATGCAATTTTGCGGAACCTTTCAAGGCGTCTTTCACGAACTCCCCTTTTGATGGATCATCTCTTTTTGGTCCACAAGTGAAAGAAACCCTGACTAGGTGCGAGACTGATGGCAAGACCCTTTCTGCCGTCGGAGTCCGTTTTCTACTCCTTCTAGGCCTTACCCCAAAGGCCAGAAGGGGAAAGATGTGGTTCCGTAAACAATCCCAAGGGACTTAGCCTGGCGACAGAGTCGGTTCCCGCCAGAGGCAGAGAGGGAACAACAATGGTAGGCGTCGCCCTAGAGGCAGAGGGGTCCGCAGAACCAGGGCAATCGAGAAACTTTCTCCGATAAGCCCTTTCAGCATCCCTGAGGTGTTGCCCGACTGCCCATCTTCGGAGGCAGTCGGGGGAAGATTGTCACTGTACCCAGAAGCCTGGCTATCCTTGACACAAGACAAATGGGTACAGTCCATCATTTCGAAGGTTATTCTATTCCCTTTCTTCGTTTTCCAAATCAGTCAAAAAAATCCCTTCCAGATGTCCCACCCGCTCAAAGGGATATAGCAGCTTTGGAAATTTCAAAACTGCTTGCAAAAGAGCTATTCAGCCAGTGCCAGCAGACCAACTAGGATCCGGAATCTACTCAAGGTTCTTTTTAGTTCCAAAGAAAACAGGGGACTGGAGACCAATTTTGGATCTCAGTATCTTGAACAGATCGGTCAAGAAAACAAGATTTCGGATGGTCACGCTGCAATCCATTCTTCCCCTATTGGGAAAAGGAAACTGGATGTGCTCTATAGACCTTCAGGAGCGTACTATCACATAAAAATGAACAGGCGCTCCAGAAGATTCCTCCGCTTCAGGCTGGGAACCAGTCATTTTCAATTCAGGGCCCTGCCCTTTGGTCTCACCACTGCCCCGGTGTTTACCAAATGCATGGCAGTGGTAGCTTCTCACCTGAGACGACAAGGATTCCAGGTGTTTCCATATTTGGACGACTGGCTCCTCACAGCTCCCACCAAGCATCTCCTTCTGATGGCCAGAGATTACACTTTTCGCGTCTGTCAAAAACTGGGTATCTCAATAAATTGCGAAAAGTCTGTTTTGTCGCCTTGTCATACTATTACCTACATAGGCGCAAATTTAGATACTGTAAACATGTCTGCAACACTAATGAACCAAAGGATATCAGACATTCAAAAATTGGTATCACTACTTCTCAACAACAACAGAGCCAAAGCCAGGTTAGTTCTAAAGGTGTTGGGAATCATGGCAGCGGCCATACCCCTCCTTCCATTGGCCAGATACCACATGCGGATCCTTCAGTGGATGCTCATTTCTCAATGGTCATACCAGGAACTTCCAATGTCTCACACCATTATGATCACGCAAGCGTGCAAAAAGCATCTCATGTGGTGGATGTCTTCCCCCCAGCTCCTGTTGGGGAGACCATTTGTTCCACCTCCTCCGGTTGCTACTCTGACAGCGGATGCCTCCCTGATCGGGTGGGGGGGGCATTATCAGGGCAGGACAGTCCAGGGCACATGGCAACCAAGCGAATGCCACTTGCACATAAATGTTCTGGAGATGAGAGCAGTGCTTTTAGCGTTTCAAGCCCTTCAACACTCTCTTCCCTTGGGAGCGATTGCAATCCAGACAGACAATATGTCTGTAGTGTGGTACATCAACAAACAAGGCGGAACCAGATCATACCCCTGTGTCGAGAAGCACTCAGACTGTGGCAATGGGCGATTTCTTCTCAGCGTTTTCTGATAGCAACGCACATCCCGGGAAGTCCAATCACATTGCGGACAAGTTGAGCAGAGCTATTCTCATGCCTCACGAGTGGTCTCTGAAAGACTCTGTAGTGAGAGAGATTTTTCTCAAGTGGGGTCAGCCTAGCTGCGATCTTTTGCTACTCCCCAAAACAGCAAGTGCAGAGAATACTTCACTCTATTCCCTTTACCAGGCCAACCCAGCAGGGACAGCTAGTCCAAGTTTGGCCCGGGGACTTCTGTATGCATTTCCTCCTTTCCCACTGATCTCTCAAGTAATACAGAAAGCTATCGCTCAGAAGGCCTCATTGATCCTCATTGCTCCTTACTGGCCTCGACAAGTGTGGTTCCCCTTTCTGCATCGATTTCTTTTGGGCGACCGTGGAATCTGGACCTAGTTCCAGATCTTTTGATCCATCAATCGGGCCAGTTTCATCGCTCCCTCCCTTCACTGAACCTCACTGCTTGGTACCTCCACTTCCAACCGTAGCCAGGCTTCCTCAATTATCTCACTCTGTTAGAGATATTTTGTTAGCTTCCCATAAATCTTCCACTCGAAAGATTTATTTGAGTAAGTGGTATCGCCTTTCATGCTGGGCACAAGGAAAGGACATAGATCCTTTCACGCTTCCATCCAACTAGTCCTTGATTTTCTTGCTGAACTCTTCCATGCAGGTTCATCTCCATCTACTCTTAAGGTTCAATTGGCAGCTATTTCTAATTTCCATGTGGGTATTTCTGAATCCGCCCTAATGTCCCACAAACTCTGCAAAGCCTTTTTGAAAGGAGTTTTTCTTCTCAGACCTCCTGTAAGAAATCCTCCTTCTCCTTGGGACCTAAATTTAGTTCTTGCTTCTTTGATTCTTTCCCCTTTCGAACCTGCAGCTTCATGTTCCTTAAAGTTATTATCATGGAAAACTCTCTTTCTGGTGGCTATCACATCAGCTAGAAGAATTTCAGAACTTCAAGCACTCAGTTGTCGTTCTCCTTACCTTGTGTTCCATAAGGACAGAGTTTCCTTACGAACTAACCCGTCCTTTTTGCCTAAGGTGGTTTCAACATCAAATCTAAACCAATGCATTGACCTCCCTGTCTTTTCCCGGAGTATTCAAATAGGTCTGAACAAAAATTACACTGTCTGGATGTTCATCGTCAATTAAGGTACTATTTGGACAGGACGAAACAATTCAGAAAATCTGATCAGCTGTTTGTCTCCTATGCGGAAAGCAGAAAGGGACTTCCAGTTTCAAAGGTATCTTTATCCAGATGGCTAACATCTCTGATTACCCTTGTTTATGAGATTAGACACCAAAACTGCCTAATAAGCCTAAAGCCCATTCCACCAGAGCTTTGGCTACTTCTCTAGCCTTCAAGACAGACTGCCTATTGACACCATTTGTGCAGCGGCTACTTGGGCTACTCCTCACACTTTTATTTCCCATTATAAGTTGGATTTAGCTTCTAGGCATAGAGCTAATTTTGGTTCCACTGTTCTCAGGAGTCTGTTCCGTTAGGCCACCGGGACAAGGTGCTAGGGGCCGGTCCCATCCAGCAAGAATGAAGGCGAGATAGACAACTTAACATATAGAAGTTATGTTCTTACCATAACGTTCCATGTTAGTTGTCTTCTTCTCACCTTCTTCTTGCGTCCCACCCTCCTTCCCCCTGGCCTGGACAGACCTAGAGGAGTTGTGATCGTGACCTCTCTTTCTACCACCTCTTTCTTAACTATATGCTATTAGGCATATTTCTTGTTTCAGGATGTAGGTCACCCTTCTTCTTCCTGTTGTTAGAGGTGGATTCTGTTTTTTTACAGTTATACTGTTTCTGTTATAAGCTGGGGTTAGCTTACAAACGAGATCTGAGGTAACTCTCGCCTAGCATTGTGGGATATAAGGGGAGCCTCGAGCCGGTGGAACCAACTCTCGAGCTTTAGAGTGGCCGAGTCGGAGCCGAGGTCGGCTCCGAACCCATCCAGCAAGAAGAAGGCGAGAAGAAGACAACTAACATGGAACGTTATGGTAAGAACATAACTTCTATTTACTGCTCAGTCATTTCAGATTAACATACTTCTTGTCACTTCTGCTTAAGTTTCCCAGGCTCAAAGAACTTAAAATTTAACATTTCTTTGTGATCTGCAACTGCCACAAAGTCACAGTAATAGAAGACACTTTACATGTGAAACCTAGTAATT
This sequence comes from Protopterus annectens, assembly GCF_019279795.1. NCBI lineage: Eukaryota > Metazoa > Chordata > Ceratodontiformes > Protopteridae > Protopterus > Protopterus annectens. The sequence continues at coordinate 1,458,225,080 of NC_056744.1, read as the reverse complement.
ATCTCTGTCTTAAGACAATAGAAAGAAGCTCCTAGCCCAGACATCCAGTCTCTTAGCTTGAGATCACACACAGTCATAAAATTCTTTTTTTTTAATCAGCTTATTTTCTTAGAGTTTGCAAGTTAACTCTGTATGTCCAAGTTTTCTACCATGAAAACATACATTACATAGGCATAGAGTTTATGCACATTTCTGCTGTTTTCCCAGCAGGGTGCACTATGATTACATTTTTGAAGCTCAGCACATAACAGTTTTCCTACATTTGTAAAACAAGCCTGTGGATCATATTAATATTTACAATGACATAGAATTATTTACAAGATTCTATCTAGCTAGGCTGGCAGCCTTCCCATTTTATCACTAGAGGGATTGACAAATGTTAAAGTATTACAAAATAGGAGGAATCTCTCAGAACAAGAAAAGGAGCAACTGCAGAATGCTAACTAGCAAATAAGGGATTACCTCAATAATATATACGAGTTTAGAAAGACTGCTGATAAGAATTCTAGAGTACAAAAACTTTTAGCACAACAACCCAGGCAACAGAAATTGGAAAGGGCAGTCACCAAGCATAGGGAGCCTACAACAAGAGACCCTGTAGAAGTATTAGAAATATTTCAGAAATTTTATGAAAATTTGTATAAATCAGGGAAATATGGAAATCAAGAAAAGGTACAAATGAAAATGTTTATGGAAGAATTAAATATGCCAAAGTTAGAGGTAGTTGAGGCTCAATTACTAACAGTTAGGATAGGAAAGAATGAGATAAAAATGGCTATGTATAACCAATGTACAGGAAAGTCCCCAGAAATAGATGGTATTCCTGTGGAAGTTTGGAATTTAGGAGGGAAAAAACTGATAAAGATCTGGAAGGTTTCGTTCAACAGTATTTAAGAGGAGGAGAAGTAACAGCATCCTGGACGAAGACACTGGTAACGGTAATACCTAAAGAGGGAAAAGATCCATCGGATCCAGCTTTATATAGGCCCAATTCAATACTAAACCATGATTATAAAGTGTTCATGTCTGTAATGACTGAAAGAATGGCAGAAGTGATACCAAAATTGATAGATATGGATCAGTGTGGTTTTGTGGAGGGGAGGCAGGTTCATAGGTGCATACTAGGCTAATGGCCCTGGAGCCTTTACAAGCATAGCCCATAGAAATGCCCTGGCATCTTGCCGTCCAACTTTAGTTCCCAAGTAGAGCCACTGGAGTGATCCCCGGGGTGAACTTTCTATTTCCCATCCACTCATCAAGATCTCTCTTGAAGAGGGCCAGTGAAGTGCTCTGCTTGACATGTATGGGAAGTCTGTTCCAGAGCATGGGCAGTCTCTGGGTTGTGAACCTGTCTCTCCAGCATGTTCTATTTATCGTGGTAATGAGGTTGAGCTCTCTGGAGTGTGTGGTGTGGAGGGATTGGGATTTCTTTAGATATAGCTTTTCTAACAGAGTTGGGTCAGACATGACTTTGTAAGTCAAGCAGAGACCACCTCTTAGTAGATGATATGAGACAGAGAATAGCTGAAGTTTTCTGAGTCTGTCCATGTAGGACATGTGTTTAAGGCCTAGGATCCTCTTCGTGTGGTACTTTTGTGGACTTTCCAGCTGTTGCATGTGTCTAGTGAGGTACATGCCAAATGGGGCATTATACTTGATGCTTGGCCTAAAATAACATTGGACAATATTAATGGAACACTGATAATCTAGAGGGAAGTAGTATGTAAGAAAGTACCATTTTTATTGGTGGGTCTTGATGCAGGCAAAGCATTTGACAGAGTAGAGTGGGACTTCATGAGCAGGGCAATGGAAGCATTTCCTTTCCCTGATACAATTATAGGGTTGATTAGAAGAATATATGAGGGATCAGAGGCATGAATTAAAGTGGGTGCAGTCCTCTCTGATAATTTTTGCTTGAGTAGAGGGACCAGGCAGGGTTGTCTGCTTTCCCTTTTGTTGTTTGCATTATATTTAGAACCATTGGCAAAGAAAATAAGGGACTCAGAAATTCAAGCATATAATCAGTATGGTAGTCTGGAAAAGCTGGCTCTATTTGCAGATGATATTTTATACGTGACAAAACCAGACGGGGACATTACAGTGTTGTGAAACATTTTAAGACAATTTCAAATCTTCTCGGGATTCAAAATTAATGATCCTAAAACAAAGGTAATAGTGGTAAGTTATGTACCCACACATGAATTCATCCAACAATATCCATATTTATGGGGACATAGAAGTATTTAGGAGTATGGATTAGAAGTGACTCTGTGGTGGCAGCTAAAAGATATGTGGGAGGAGACCAAACATAAGATTATGCAAAAATTGAGAAACTGGAAGTTTTGTTATATGGATATGGATACTAATATACAAGCCATTAAAATGTTTTTAGTCCCTTTAGTCAAATACACAGGTCAGGCATACTTTTATCAGCCGGAGAAGTTGTAGATAGCATTAAAAAAGAGTTAAAGGATTTCATCTGGGAAGGGAAGACAGCAAGGGTCAATTGAGATAAGCTGATTCTACCAGTAGAACAAGGCGGACTAGGATTATCTAATTTGAGGGGGTATTTTAGAGCAACACAGTTAAGGCTCTTATACTTAGAACAAGCAGAAATCTATAATTCAAAATGGAAAGGAATGGTGCTGAAACATGGAGGAAGCTCAAGAAATGAGAGATTGGGATTTTGGATGCAGACTCTAAAGGAGAAGAACCAAAGTCATACAGAGTATTATATTCATAAAATAGCAGGGAGTATTCTAAGAACCAAACCAGCATGAGAATGGAGAAAATAGATTTTGTCGATAGGGATGAATTTGGTCAGGGATACAGATAATAGGCAAGAGTGGACTGGAATTTATTGGAGTAAACTGGCAAAGGAACCAAGGTATTGGGATCAAATAACTATAAAGGGAAAGGTCATAGAATGGAAAGAGGCTAAGAATGTATTTGGACTGCAGGTTAGAAATTTCTTTCCCTATCATGGATTGATATCAGCGTATAGGCAAAGCGAAAGAAATAGGGGGCTCCTAAATGAAAGACCAGCACTGGTAGAGTTTTTAATAGAGTATAGAACAGAAGCTGCCTTTAAAAAAGGAATAATTAGTAAAGCATATAAAATATTGCATGATAATTATAAGAATCAATCAGAGGAGCTTAGAAAAGATTGGGAAGAGAGATTGGATAAGCAATTCACAAAGAGACAATGGGGGATATATGTATATCTACCAAATATACAACAAAGTCTAGAAGATTTAGAATCTTTGCCTGGAAGTGTTTACATAGGCATTTTTATACCCCAAGTAGACTCCAAAGAATTTTTCACCAGGTGGATAGCAAATGTTGGAGGTGTGACGGGCAAGAAAGAGGTAGGTGGGAACATATTTTTGGGGACTGTTATGAGCTGGTAGACTTTAGGGATTCCCTGTAGACCACTCTGCTGGAGATGCTGGGTGAGCAAATTGGTCTGACTGGGGAGATGATTTTTTGAGTTATGCTACAAAATCGGAATAGCCTAGACATAGTAAAGCCCTGCTGAGTCTAATTATGGTGGCTGCCAAAAAAGCAATTCCTAGAAAATGGAAATCAAAGTCTAGACAAACTTTACTAGAAGTAGTGAATAGAGTAACAGAGATAAAACAACTGGAATTGAGATCTTTAGAAAAGGGAAGGAGCAGACTACATAGGTAAAAATGGGAATTGTGGGAACAATATATGCAGACCAGAATGAGGTTTAAGAGGCAAGATTTGAATGAGCTATATAATGCTTAACTGACGATGACTGGATGGTTTATAACTGATGTATAGTGTTTGCAACTACAGTTGTTTTAGTGGTGTCTGTGATGTAAATTGTTGCAACGAAATTGGTATAATTTTGTATGTTTTTCATTTATATAAATGTAAGATTGCCTTTGTCATATGGGAAAATTTAATAAAGATGTTTGGAGAAAAAAAAATAAGTGCTTATGTTAATTTAAAGAATGTGTTTATACTGTTAAGCATTTTAGTATTTCACAGACACGTTTCTAATTTGTTTTAAGTCAGGGCTTTACTTCTTTCTTGATGTGTGATTTCTCAGGACTTCAACTCAGAGTGTGAGGGAGTTTGCGACTGCGCTTTCTGACATTTGATATAAACAGAGTGTATAGCATTTAGAGTTGTGAAAAAATTATGCTTGCTTATTAATGAATCTACAGTGTTGAAATTAATTCATGCTTAAATTATGTACACTTGCTATCATTCTCAGTTATAACTACTTCACAGTGTGATATCTTATTTACCACATAAGTGATGCAATATGCAGTAATTATTTCACTTTGACAATGCTGCTTCGAGTAGTATAATTCTGCTATTCCACCTGTATACTTTAGTTCATATTTGTTCACTGGCAATATTGTTAAATTTGAATGATTTGTTTCTATAAAAGCTATACATTTGTTTTTATAAAACTCTGTATTCTTGACCTGGGTCATGCTTGAAAAGGGTCTATGGACCAGCCCACCCACCAAATTACCAAACTGTAAATAAAATAAATAAATACACAAATGAACAAACGAATGAATTAATTAATTAATTAATTAATTAACATTAGGATCAAGAGACTTTTATGTCCAGGATGGGTTGGAGGTTTCTTATATTCTGGACAAGAAGCACAGAACTTCTCTATCCCTTTCATTATGCTTTGCCATTGAAGTCTGGCTAATATCCTGCTTTAGCCTTTTCCACCCCTAGGTGACCTCCTAACATGTACCTATAAGATAACTTCATTACCAAGTGTGCATTAAGTTTTACCACTTAATAACTGATGCAGAATTTCTTCCCTTTCTTTACTTATTATATATAAGAGGACATATTCTTAGCTCAAAATTGGGGTAAGACTTTACCGTTGACTTTTTTCTCAACCTCATTTATATCACCTCTTGCCCAACCTAACGTACCATCTTCCAATTATGCCTTTTCAAAGTTTATGTGGCTTTTTTAGCATCTATAGATTCATAGGTTCATAGGTGTGTACTAGGCCAACGGCCCTGGAGCCTTTACAAGCCTAGCCCATAAAAGTGCCCTGGCATTGTGCTGTTGTTAGTTCCCAGTGCCTCTATCAAGTGTAGTGATCTCCGGGGTGAACTTTCTCTTTCCCATCCACTCATCAAGATTTCTCTTGAAAAGGACCAGTGAGGTGCTCTGCATGACATGTATGGGAAGTCTATTCCAGAGCATGGGCAGTCTCTGGGTTATGAACCTGTCCCTCCAGCATGTTCTGTTCATTGTGGTAATGAGGTTGAGGTCCATGGAGTGTGTGGTGAGGAGGGACTGGGATTTCTTCAGGTGTAACATTTCTAACAGGGCAAGGTCAGACATGGCTTTGTAAGTCAAGCAGAGATCGCCTCTTAATAGACGATATGAGACAGAGAAAAGCTGAAGTTTTTTGAGTCTGTCCATGTAGGACATGTGTTTAAGGCCTATGATCCTCTTTGTGAGGTACTTTTGTGGCCTTTCCAGCTGTTGCAGGTGTTTAGTAAGGTACATGCCAAATGGGGCATTATACTCGATGACTGGTCTAATGAGGGAAGAGTAGAGAGAGATGATGACTTCTTTCTTCCTGGATGCAAAACCCTTGGTAATGTGATGTGCCGCATAGAAGGACTTTCTGACCACAGTGCCAATGTGGTGGTCGAAGGAGTGGTTGCTGTCAACCTGTGTCCCCAGACCTTTTATAACACCTTCAGTGTTCAGTGGGCTACCATCAAATGTGGTAATTAGTGGGAACTGAGTTTTTCCCAAAGGAAATGCCGATGCATTTTTTTGGCATTAAGCTTAAGGCCATGGTTTTGACATCAGTCGTTGATCTCAGTGTGGCCTATCTGTAGGATGTCTACATCACTTGGGGAGTTAATAACGGCTCTCAGCTTGCAGTCGTCAGTAAAGTTGGTCAGCCAGAGTACCTATGTGTTGTCCTGGACTTCTTAGAAGTAGATGCCAAACAGGAAAAGACCCAGGACTGATCCCTGTGGGACTCCACTCATGACTGGACGGCAGTCTGACTTGGAGTCTGCTACTTTCACATTGTGGGTTCTATCTGTGAGCCAATTTGCAACCCACCTAATGATATAGGGGTTGATGCCTAGTTTGGTGAGTCTGTCAATAATTCCTGAGTGGGAAATGGTATCAAAGGCCTTGGCTAGATCGAGGTAGGCTGTATGAACTGCCTTGCCCTCATCCACAGCTCTGGTGACTGACTCAAAGAAGTCAACCAGGTTGAGCAGGCATGATCTACCCTTCACAAAACCAGATAGTGTGGGATCCAGAGTTTGGAGATTCCTTTTAATTAGGTCCATGATGATGTGCTGCATAGCCTTACATATCAGAATCATCAGGCTGATGGGGGCGGTAATTCCCATGGTCTATAGTCGCTCCCCCTTTATGGAGAGGGATGACTGTAGCAGTGCACCATTCTGTAGGGGGGTGAGGCTGTGAATGAACATGGCACACAGGTGTGGTGCCAGTTCACTTTGTAGTTCATGTAGAACACAGCCAAGGATATTGTTGGGTCCCATGGAAGCTGTATTCTTGGCCTTGGACAATGCAGTTTTAACCTGTGCTGCAGTAATGCTGGGTGCCTGGCATTCATCTGGTATTGCAATTGGTCCTTTGGGGGGGGGGGGTAAAGTTGGTACTGAATCTGTCAGCCAGTATGTTGGCAATATATGTTGGTTCAATATAGGAGGTAACATTGTGCAGTAACTCAGAGCAAATCTGGTAATTGCCATGGAGATTCTTGATATAACTGTAGAAGGCTTTGTGGTTGTTTTTAGTGTCTGCCGCAATTCTGCCTTCATAGCTAGCTTTAGAGGTTTTGATAAGGCTAATAAGGGAGTTTTTCCAGTCTTGGGACTTCACCTTTTTCTGTAACAGTTTCTTCCTTCTGTTGTAGAGTTTGTTAATGGCAGGGGACCACCAGATTGGCATCCTTTTTTGGAGGAGGGTGTCTTGGTTCTCTTGGGTATGGCTAGTTTCATGCATTTATGTACATGTTTGTACAGTGCATTGGTGTATAATTTAGCGGTCATGTACCTATTTTCCATTTGCATGGGTGACATGAATTTAGCCACCTCTGTTTTTAGGAGCCCACAGTCAGCTTTGGAGAAGTTTTTCATGGTGGTTACCTTTGCTGGTGGTGTGGGTGAGATGTGGATTTCCATGGTAATTAGTTTGTGGTCAGATCTAACCAGGGAGGAATTAACTTTGTGTTGGGCAATGGTTGCCCATGTTAGTAATAACCAGGTCAAGGATGTTGCTTCCTGTAGTGGGGGTAAGAATGAGCTGGTCCAGCGCATTGGAATTAATTAATTCCAGGAAGTGTTGGGCAAATGTATTGGTGCATGAGTAGTTTTCCCAGTTGATGGAAGGGTAGTTGAAGTCACCAAGTGTGAGAGTGTTGGGTTGGACTCTAATAGTTTCCAGTGTGCTTAGGAATGTGGAGTGAGAGTCTTGGGACATGGTTGGGGACCTATAGCAGGCTGCGACCTGAACTGCCGTCTTACCCACTGTTAGTTGTACCTGAAGTATCTTCGAGGTTTAGTGCTGTTAGCACTTATGTGTGCTACAGTAATTGCTACAAGAAGCCAGATGAAATACTAGGCGAATAAGGTAGTTAAATGCAAGAGAGAAGAGAACTAGCAAGATCTAAGGAAAAATTGAAGAGCAGACTTTCTGGCACTGGTAATAATTTACCCTAGCTTAGTGGTGCTGCACGGCGTAAAAACCCATGCAAACATGAGGTTTTAAAGCAGAAAGTTGAAAGGGAGCTAGAAACCACTCCTCTTTTGGTAGATAGGCTACCTAGTACTTACAACTCTCACTGATAAGCTGAGAGGCTTCCCTCTAGCACAGAATGGTCTGGGGAACTCAGAAACTACAATACAGTCCTGAATACAGCAAATCTGTATCTAGACTACTCTAATAACAGGAAAAGCGGGAAAAGAAGCTAGAACTTTTTTTTTTTTAAATATAACAGTAGGAAACAAGCAAACTGATTTAAACAAGTTAACCAATTAACCAATAAAAAAGCTCAAAACTGAGCCCTGTTCCAGCAGTCTTCAATCAGACAAGTTCTAGCTGCACACTCCTGCCACTAGGGTGCAGGGGAACTGTCTCCAAAAAAAGATGGCCTGGATTAGTGCTCAATTTATACAAACAAAGCTAGCTTCAGCAGGTCTGAATCTAGTCTATGCTACAGAAAAGAAGGCACACCAATTTCAGAAAGAAACAGTTAAAATAAGCAGGCACAATTAGCCTTTAACCAGAAATTCCCAGATCAGAAGGGCAGAATCTACCCTCTCCTCCCACAAGAGTGCAGATCACAAACCTTCTTAATGTAAAATAACTGGCCTGAAGCCCAGGTGCTTAAACCAGCACAAGACACTTTTAGAATAACAGACATTAAGCCTTCAATCAGCAACTTCCAACTTAGAAGGATGTAAGGTGCCTGTCCTGCCACAAGAGTGCAGACCACAAACCTTCTTAATGTAAAATAACTGGCCTGAAGCCCAAGTGCTTAAACCAAAAGGCTTAGAATAACAGTTGCAATTTAATCAGGCTACTAACAAGCAGTAATAAATGCAGCAGAATAAATGCAATTGAGTACTTTTAAGAAAAGACAGCAAAAGCAAAATAAAGTAATAAAGTAGAAAGAAACACAAATACAGGAAAAGCAAATGGATAAAGTGCAACTTTTTTAAATATAACAGTAGCAAACAAGCAAACTGATTTAAGCAAATTAACAAATTAACCAATAAAAAAGCTAGAAACTGAGCCCCATTCCAGCAGTCATCGATCAGACAAGTTCTAACTGCACACTCCTGCCACTAGGGTGCAGGGGAACCTTCTCCAAAAAAAAAAAAAAGATGGCCTGGATTAGTGCTCAAGTTATACAAACAAAGCTAAATTCAGCAGGTCTGAATCTAGTCTATGCTACAGCAAACATTTCATTTTTATATGTGACTTGTAAACTTACAGTGATAGAAATAAAACAAACCATAGCAACATTTCTATTATCATATTTTTATGCAGCATCCATATCTGTTTTCTTTTTAACCAATTTTCATTCACTCTACCACTTCATACATTGCTCAGTTCCTGCCATTCTTTAAATTTCACTCCTCCTTCTGAACATTATTCTGCATGTGTTATGCCTACAGATTAATTTTATATCTATATAATTTGCTCCTTCCCTTTTCTAAATACCTGACCCCCCAGTTCTTTTATCTAATTTGCAGTATTCACTATTTCATCATTTAAGGTTGGTTTAGATTTTGATTTTGATTTTCTAGCAATTGCTTATTTTTTTTGTGTGTGGCTGATGGCTTTATACTTAGTAAAGCCTTATGGCTAGGCAATTCAGATCCTGTATCCCAATTCAGAAGAATCATTTTCCTTAATTACAATCATTTGGTCCCCTAATATGTCTAGTAAAGTACTCAGCAGGTACGTTTTAGTACCTGTCAACTTGTTACATTTACAAAAAAAAATGTGTTCCCAATTACCTGTCTCTTTCCCATCACACCTCCAGCATTTGCTGTCTACCTGAGAAAAAAATACTCTGAAGTGACCTTGGGATATAAAAACACAAATGCAGACAATTCCATGCAAAAAAATTCTAAACCTTCTGAACTTTGATGCACACTTGGGAGCCATATAAATGTTCTTGCACTATTCGTTTGTAAATTACCTTTCCATTCTGTTTTCCTAATCTTCTCTAACCTCTTCTGAATGATTGTTATAGTTACCATGCAATATTTTATGTGCTCTACTAATTATAACAACAGATTCTTTTCCAGACTATACTTTAGCCAGAGTTGGTCCTTCACTTTGCCTTCCTTTATCCATTTCTATATGACTGTAGTCTGTTACCAATCCCTAGTAGGGTAGATAGTCTGTAACCTGCAGTCCAAACATCTGCTTGACTGCATCAGAATCTATTACTTTTTTATCCATTTGCTTCATTGATAAATGTATCCAATAAATTCTCCCCCCTCGTGTCTACTTTCTTAAAATCTCCTTTCTCTGTGTTGGCTTAGTGTTTAGAATAATTTTCTGCTACCTTACAGATATGATGTTCTTCATTGTTGTTGCTATTCTCCTTAAAGGTCTTCATCCAAAATCACATGAGCTCCTTATTTCTTGAGTCCTCCCATTTTAACATTATTCCTTTCCACTTTTATTTAAAACCTTCTGCTTGAGTTATGTATATAAGCCTTAAATGCATAGCTATAAATTATCCTTTCAAATCAGATAATCATTAACCTCCATACTCTTAAGTGAAGAATCAGCTTTTTTCACTTAACTCTTCCCCCTCCCAAATACATTCCTTTCACTTGTTATCAATTATCATCCACAAATTCTCCTTTAGTTGATAAAAATATGCTTGACCTGTAAATAAAACTAAAGGGGCCAAAACATCTTTACTGCTTGCATCTTACTATCCATATCCATAGTCAGGATCTTCCAGTTTCTCTGTTTTTGTTTAGTGTCTTCCTTCATATCGTTAGCTGCTGTAATATTATCCTTTTTAATCCCTACACCCAAGTGCTTCATCTTTTCAGATTCCCATTAATCATGTTATTGCTGAAAGAATTCATATATGTGTAGATAGTTTACCACCATTCCATTTGATATTATGTTGTCCTATCTCACCTTCATTCTTGCTGGTTGGGTTCGGAACCAATATTCAGTTCCAGCTCAGCCTATACTAAAGCTCGAGAGCTTCCACTGGCTTGAGGCAATACCCTAACCCATCATGCCTAGGGAGAATACCCAGATCTCATTTGCCGCTAAACTAGATCGGGTTTTTCCTACTAGGCTGCAGGTGAAGTGGAATCTTTTTTTCTCTTGTGTGCTAATTTTGGTTTTGTACTACTGTTAGTTTGTTAGTCCGACATTTGTGACTTTGTTGCAATTTGGTGTCACTGCTGTTGCTGGCTATCGTACTTTCGCTAGGCCTTTTAGCTGTTGTTTGTATTAATCTATTCTGTCAAACCCCTTTTCTATAGCATAAGGAGCTTGTTTAAGTTGAGGACTCCTTTTCCACCCGTTTAAATTAGAGGGCTTTCTTTCTTCCCTGTTGCCTTTCTTAGAGGAGTTGCCGTTTAAGTTAGAGACCTCATCTCTGGCTAGAGGAGACTGTCATTTGAGTTAGAGACTTCTCCTCTGGTCTCTCTGTTTTGTTGGTTGTGTTCTGTTAAAAAAAAAAAAAAGTTGCTGTGTTTTGATTGCTGTTGATGTTAGTACTAATAAAAGTTATGTCAAAATATTCTAAAGAAGCGAAGCCTTCGGGCTTCAAGAAGTGTGATCATTGCATGTCCCTGACAGATGGCCACTCCAGTTGTGTGTACTGTTTGGGTGCGGTCCATCTATAGGAGTCCTGTTCTTTGTGCCACGCTTTCAGCGCCTGGGTGTTGGAGAGAAAAAAATAAATCGATTGTTTGGGCTTTGTTGAAGGTTCCTTTTTCTGAAGCCTTAGAAGGAAAACAGAGTTCCTCCAAATCCCCTCACCAATCTCAATCTCCTAGATTTGACAAATCTTCTAAGAGGTCTGCTTCCATGGCTCCGGAGTCTGAACCATCGAAGAAGCAGGCTAAGGACTAATCAACGGACCCGAAGGCTTTCAGTCCTGAAAAGACTACCTCTTTGGCTCCGCTGGTTATTTTGGAACTGACAGAGTACCACATATGGAGCCAGTCCCCAGTCCGAGAATTGGTCTCCTAAGTATTACATGTCCATTAAATCCTTGGCCCCATTATCTCTGTACTCCAGGAGTCTCTGGGATGACGACGTGGAGTGGGTGGTCAAGAGGTTGTTACAGACACTGGCACTGGCCAAAATCCTGTCGAGCCTAGCCTAGAAGGATTCACGTAACTGTCACTGCCCCTTCTTTGATTCCTCCTCCAACCCATGCGGTGGCTTTGGAGCCGGAGTGTTTGGATTTGACCGTAGTGGAACCGTCAGGACCGAGATCCGCTTCGGCTTCTTTGGTCCCGATTTCTGCTTCGACCTCTTCGGTGCCATCGTCTGTTGAGGGGTCTAGGAGCCGACACTCGCCCATGGGGTTCGGGGAGGAGAGCCAGGTTGGACAGTTGTCTGAACCGATTCTTCCTCTCGGGGCTTTGGCGCAGGTCAGCTCGGCACCTACATCAGCCTTGAAGTTCACAGCCTTGGTTCAGGGGCAGTCTCCTGGCTCCTTGGAGTTGGGAGCTCCCTTGGAGCTGGGCCATGGTGCTTTTGAGGCCATAAGGAGAGTGCTGTCACCCCAGATGGCCCCACTCTCAGACCCAAACACTCTTCCCCCAAAAGCACCAGAGTCTGTCTCTTTACCACCTCTCCCTCCCAAGCATGGAGACCCGTAGTCCCAGGATGCCCCACTGGGCACTTCCTTCTCTTCTGAAACCTCCCCAGAGTACCCCTCTGAGGAGGTCCCTCAGAAGAGAACATGTAAGAGGAAACATCTAGACTCCCTTGAGGAGTCCATCACTTCAGACATGGACCTCAATGAGTCAGAAGGGTCCCCACGGTCATTTTCTGAGGATGTCTCCTTTGCAGACATCCTAAAGATCCTTCAGCAGAGAGGTGGCTGGAAGTCATTCAACCCTTCTGAGGATGAGTGCGTGTACCTGGAGGCTTTTGGGTCTCGCCCTTCCACCTCTTGGGTGACTCTGCCTTTAGACCAGCTCATGAATGTAGTCAGTCGGAAGCCTTGGGTACTTCAGAGTCTGTGGAACCTATTCTGTGGAGGCCAAATAAGTTTATAACAGTGCCCTCTGACAAGGAATTCCTCAGAAAAGGTGTCCCAGTAGATGCTATGGTGATGGAGGCAGCCACCAAAAAGGAATTGTCTGAGACTTCCTCATCTGTCCATCCACCAAATAAGGAATCTCATAAGATGGACAAGTACAGAAAGCATATGTTCTTGTCAGCAACATTTATCTTCAGATCATGGAACTGTTTGACCCATTTTACCAGACTTCAGAGGGATCTCCTGAAGGAGTTGGGAGATACCCTGCAAGGTACTACAGCTGCAGAGGTTTCAGACAAGGTGACCTCTCAGCTTGCTACCTTAACTTCGGTGGTAAACTCCTCCATGCGGCTTATCTCATGTGGCTGATGGAGTGAGTAGGGCAGCAGGTACAGGAATCTCCCTAAGGAGACATTCCTGGATTCGCTTATGTGAGTTTGCAGAGCCCTTCAAGTCTTCCTTTATCAACGCCCAGTTTGAAGGCTCGTCCTTGTTCAGGCCTAAAGTGAAAGAGACTCTGACCAGGTGCGAGCAAGAAGGAAAGACTCTTTCTGCTGTGGGAGTTTGTTTCTCCCTCCCTAGCAGGCCTTACCCCCGAAGGTCAGTGGGGGGGGGGGGATTTGTTTCCATAAGTCCCAAAGAGCCTTTCTGGATGCATGTGGTGATTCTTCCTCAAGGGGCAGAGGGGGAAACAGCAATGGAAGACGCTGACCTCTCAGCAAAGGGGTCCACAAAATCAGGGCAACAGGGATACATTCCTTGCTAGGCCCTTCCAGCGCTCCTGAAAGGAGGCCCAATTGTCCACCTCTGGAGGCAGTCGGGGGGTCACTGGTTACTGTACTCAAACGCCTGGCAAACGATCATATCCAGAGGCTACTGTATACCCTTTTCCTCTTCCCCTTCAAAAAAAAAAAAAGATCAGTCCTAGATGTTCCACCCAATCAGAGGGACCAGACAACCCTAAAAGTTCAAAGGTTGCTAGAAAAAAAGAGTCATCTAAGATGTCCCTGCAGACCAAATTGGATCCGGAACTTACTCAATGTTCTTTTTAGTTCCGAAAAAGACAGGAGACTGGAGGCCCATTTTGGATCTCTGCAGACTAAACAAGTCTGTGAAAAAAAATCAAGTTCCAGATGGTGGCACTGCAGTCTATACTCCTCTTTCTCGGGAAAGACAATTGGATGTGCTCAGTAGATCTCCAGGATGCGTACTACCATATAAAGATGAGGCTATCCCGGAGTCACTTATGTTTTCGGCAGCTGGGAACCAGTCATTACCAATTCCAGACTCTGCCCTATGGTCTCACTACAGCCCCCAGAGTGTTCACCAAATGCATGGCAGTAGTCACGGCTCACTTTAGGCGTCTAGGATTTCGGGTGTTTCCGTACTTGGATGACTGGATGCTAACCGCCACCACCAAGCATCTACTCACCAGTGTGAGAGACACCACCATCCACCTTTGCTCTCAACTAGTCATTACAATACATTTCGAAAAGTGTGCCTTGTTGCCATCAGAACATATTGTATTTATAGGGGAAGACTTAAGCACAAGAGAAATGGTAGGCAAACTTCCTACCAACAGGATAGAAACACTACGCCAACAGATACAGAACATTCTGACAAAGAAGAAAGTAGAGGCAAGGGTTGTTCTAAAGAGCTAGGGTTTGATGGCAGCAGCGATAATCTTGGTACCACTCACACGCTTACACATGAGAGTTCTCCAGTGGTTACATTTCACCCAGTGGTCTATGCAGGAACTGCCCATGTCCCATAAGATTATCATAACAGAATCCTGCAAGAGAGACCTCTGCTGGTGGCTTTATTATTCTCAGGTGGTTCTGAGCAAACAGTTCATTCCCCCTCAGCCAGTAGCTACAGTGACCACGGACGCTTCCCAGATACGGTGGGTGGGAGCATTATCTCGGGAAGATGGTCCAAGGTGTTTGGCAGGAATACGAAAACCACTTGCATATCAATGTCCTAGAGATGACAGTGGTGCTGCTGGCATTGCAGGCATTTCACAACTCCCTTCCACTAGGAATGATTGCAATCCAGACAGACAATATGTCAGTCGTGTAGTATATAAACAAGCATGGTGGAACCAGATCTTACCCCTGTGTCGAGAGGCTCAAAGAATATGGCAGTGGGCAGTCTCTTCCCAACGCTTTCTAGTAGCAACGCATATCCTGGTGAGATCCAATGTGATTGCAGACAAACTCAGCAGAGCTATTCTAATGCCTAACAAGTGGTCCCTGAAACAGGAAATGGCAGAACAGATTTTTCCCCAGTGGGGCCAGCCTTGCTGCGACCTTTTTGCCAGGTCCATGAATGGGAAGTCACCAAGGGATGCACTTGTACATGATTGGCTCCCAGGTCTCCTTTATGCATTCCCTCCTTTTCCCTTGATCCCCAAAATCCTTCAGAAAGCCAACACGTTGAGAAGCAGGTTAATACTCATTGCACCATACTGACCTCGACAGATTTGGTTCCCCTTCCTGTGCCCCCATCCACAAGAGGATCTATGGATTCTGAACCCAGTTCCAGATTTCATGACTCATCCATCAGGGACGTTGCATCCCTCTCTCAAAACCCTGAAACTGACAGCTTGGCTGCTCCACTTCCACTCCTAGCTAGGCTTCCGGGAATATACCCCACTGTGAAACATATTCTGACCTCGTCCCATAAGACAGCAATTAGTAAGCTTTTTGCTAGCAAATGGGAAAGGTTTTCCTGTTGGGCTCTGAACAATCACATTGATCCTTTCATGGCCCCTGTAACCTCTATTTCAGACTTTTTGGCTGAACTCGTCAGTGAAGGTGCAGCAGCGGCTACCATACGAGTTCAGTTGGCTGCTATATCAAACTACTACATTGGAGAAATGGGATTCAAGATCATGTCCCATAGACTGTGCAATGCCTTTTTGAGAGGTACCTTTTTGCTTAGGCCACCAGTAAATGAACCAACAACCCCTTGGGATCTTAATTTGGTGTTATCCACTCTAATCCTGCCACCATATGAACAGGCATCATCTGAAGTTTCTGACGTGGAAAACAGTCTTTTTGGTGGCTATCACGTCTGCTATGTGTGTATCAGAACTCCAAGCATTATCTATATGTCCCCCATACTTGGTTTTCATTGAGACAGAGTTTCCCTGAGAACTAATCCATCATTCTTACCCAAAGTTTGCTCTGAAGCAAACTTGAATCAGTCTATTGCTCTACCTGTTTTCTTCCCAAACTATGGCAACAAGGCAGACTATAAATTACACCAATTAGATGTACACAGACAATTACGCTTCTACCTGGATAGGACCAATGAATTCAGGAAATCTGATCAACTGTTCATTTCCTTTTCATATAAAAAGAAGGGCGCACTAATGTCAAAAGTCACTCTCTCAAAGTGGCTTACTCATGCCATTACCTATTCATATACTTCCCAAAAGAGACAACTGTCTGGAAAAATAAAAGGTCATTCAACAAGAGCCATGGCGACCTCATTTGCTTTTCAGGCTAGACTACCTATGGATGCAATTTGGGAGCAGCAACGTGGGTAAAACCTCATACCTTTATCACTCATTACAGAGTGGATTTGGCCTCCGGAACAGGGCTTCATTTGGATCCATGGTTCTGAAGAGCGTGTTCTCCTGAGCCACCCAAGAAAGAAGGTGCTGGGTACGTTGTCCCAACCAGAAAGAATGAAGGCAAGATAGGACAACATAACATAAAGAAGTTATGTACTCACCATAACGTTCCATGTTTGTTGCCCATCTCGCCTTCATTCTTGCATCCCACTCTCATTCCCCCAACCTTCATTCCTGGAGGATCGAGAGGTATCTACTGGATTTGGAACTTATGCTCTCTGATTTCCTTCCTAGTCCTAAGGGGCACATATTAGGTGTGTATTATTATGTGTATATAACTGTTATTCTGTTCAGTATTTGCAAACAAGATCTGGGTATTCTCCCTAGGCATGATGGGATAGGGTACTGCCTCGAGCCAGTGGAAGCTCTGGAACTTTAGTATAGGCCAAGTCAGAACTGATTCTCTGTTCCGAACCAAACCAGCAAGAATGAAGGCGAGACGGACAACAAACATGGAACGTTATGGTGAGTACATAACTTCTTTTTTTTATCTTTATTTATTTTTATATCTTGAAATGACTTGATACTGTTTTCAAGTATTTCAGTGCACCAAAATGACCTTTTCTGGATTTATCAAGTACAAAATGGTATAATCTTCAAATAGAGCTAACTTTTCTTGATGACAATAGCAGTCATATCCTTGAATCAGTGAGTCCCTTATTCTTTTCCAATGGTTTTAAATATAAAGCAGATAACAAAAGGGGAAGAGATCATCCCTGTCTGGCTCCCCTGTTTAAACACTGCTTGTCAGAGAATGAAAATATTTTCTTAATATTAAACCATGAGTTAAATCAGGACTTACAGTCACAGGCTATAACAGTTTCACAAGGAATGTTTGAGTATTTACAAGTGTAAAGAGATCCCTTTTCTTTTCTGTCCCCATGAATGCATATTACCTTTTACTTTTTGGTTGTTACTAATTCTGCACAATCAGTAAGAAACAAAAAGTGAAAGGTCATATGCATTCATAGGGACAGAAAAGAAAGAGTATCTCCCTACACTTGTACAGACTCAAACATTACTTGTGAAACCCCTTTACCTAAGAGTACCACTAAACAAGATAGGTAAAGATACACACACACACACACACACACATATATATATATATATATATATATATATATATATATATATATATATATATATATATATATATATACATAGCACATACACATACAAACTCTCACCAAACCTAACACTAACCCAAAATCTGAAACACAAACACCATGAAACTAACACCTCCAAAACACACACAAATACATAAATCTACCCACAAAATCCAAACCTTCTGCATGTACACATAGCTCTGACAATTGGTAATCCTAAATTCAGCATCTCCTCATGTCAAAAAAGGAATAATTTTAGGAAATATACTGGCATTATACTTTGATGACCAGATCAGCATTCAATAAAATGTAATGTAACCTATGTCATTTGTGAAAGGGAGAGGAAGTTTAGAATGGAATGACAGGTTATTGGAATATCTTAATTATGTAAGAAAAAAGTCAGCATAAAAACCTCCCTCACATACCGAGTCCTAAAATTGGCTCACTTTTGTAAAGTAACTTTAACATCATCCCTCGCTGCTATCAGCTGCACTATATCATTGCTCTTCAGTACCCCCAGCCCATGGTTACTGATTTAGCTGTATAGCAGCCTACCCTAATGGCTACTGAACCATTTCTCCATTTATTTTAACATTTTGAAATATTCCTTGTGTCTTAATCCTGAACATGATAGCTGTTGCTTTGTACAGTCAAGGAAAGTGTCTAAATTTTGTTTCTTTTTTTTTTCTTTTATAGAAGAGCTCCATGCTGAGGTGTGCTACGCTGAATGTTTACTTCACAGAGCTGCTCTGACATTTTTACAGGTATTCTTCATAATACATAAGAGAAAATTGTGCAAAAGGCAGCACTATTAAAAAAGGAATCCTAATGCATGGGAAGTACGGGCCTTCAGTTTCTTTCCTGTAGAGCGAATCCAAACTGTCCCATTGCAGTGATGGTATGGGACATTTGTGCCACACTGGTGATACATTTCTACAGTGGCCAGAAGCGTTATCAGGAGCAAATAAACAGTCGCTGCTTTTGGAATGAAAGATGCAAGCAGTTTTTTTTTTTTGTTTTGTTTTTTTAAGCAGCCTCTGCTTGGTGCTGCTTGAACTCTAGAACATTAGTCTAGTTGTAATAGTTATCCTTGACTACTGGCTGTTAGGATCATCTTTTTATGATACCAGTGTAATAGGCATCTATGAAAAATCAGATATTCAAGGTTTTGTCATTTTGTGGAACACAATTCCTTTCCACTGTTTGTCTCTTATTAGATGTGAGTTTGCAGTCATAACGCAATCAACTTATGATGCTGGGAGCATATTTTCTCCCATCCTGACTCCTCACTTTGGAAAAGACTGTCCCCTTCTGCTCACACTATATCAGACCACAAAGAAATAAATCCTTAAGAGTTTTATTACAAAAGCATTGCAAAATGCTGATGTAGTCCAGGATGAAGCTTCCTTCTAATATGCAATTCCTAGTTATACTCACCTTTGTGTGGCGTCTACTAAATTACATTTCTGCATTGTTTTTTTCCAGTTATGTTATGCTGTCAGAGAGCAACCAGGTCAGGTGAAGTCTTTGCATATGCAGAGATCATACCAGTAAGGTACAATCAGCTGCAGACATGTATATAAATCTTTTGCAGCAGCACACTGGAACATTTATTTATATGTTGTGTTTAACTTTATCCCTATCAAATGATAAACATTTCAGCCATTTAAAGAGAGTAGAAACAGTTAACCTTGCTACATTTCAGGAGCATTATAATCTGATATTTGAGACACTTTATGGGTATTTTACAGTTGGTATATCCTTCCCAGCATTCTTTCTGACTTTTACTTTTTTTCTATGAAGTTGTCAAACTTGTGGCTAAGGGGTGCACCATGTGCTAGTAGACAGCATGACACCAAGATAATGCCTAGCCTTTAACCTGCTGTTTCCATTTTGTCACTGTAGCAGTTGTGATCTCATTTCTGTTTTTCACATGCAGAAATTCCCATATGTGATATATAAAGCATTTAAGCTGCCAAAATAATCATTAAATCAAGAGCCAAGACCTGCTCTAACATTGTCTGTGCTGCTTGGGAGAAGACAACAGTGTGAAACACTGCCTCAAGTACCAGAGTTTTAACCCATCCACTCAAATATACAAAAAAGCGAAGGTCTTGGCCTATCTTGCTTTTCTGAAACCCAATGGTGGTTTTTGAGAGTGCCCAGCGTCTGGATTATAAGGAAGATTCCTTTTGTAGTCCTAGCCCTATGCCACAATACCATAAGTAGACAGTAAAAATGGACACTGGCATCTTTTTTATATCCTTGTAGACAAACATCCATCACTGAGATGGCTTCAGAGGCCTTGTTTATTGTGCTCTCACCTTTGACTATTGGAGACTCAGATTCATATCTGTCTTTCTTTATTATGGCCGTTGAGGGGCCCATGAGAGTTACACTCCCATCAACTTCAGCTGTTCTCGGTCCCTTATTGTCTACTTAGAGGTGATCTCTGCTTGACTTACAAAGCCATGTCTGATCCAGCCCTATTTTAAATGCTACACTTAAAGAAATCCCAATCCCGCTGTGCCACACGCTCCAGAGATCACAACCTCATTACCACAATTAACAGAACATGCTGGAAGGCCAGGTTCATCTCCCAAAGACTGCCCATACTCTGGAATAAGCTTCCCATTCATGTCAAGCAGAGCACCTCGCTGGCCCTGTTGAAGAGAAATCCTGATGAGTGGATGGGTAACAGAAAGTTCACTCCAGGGATCATTCCAGTTGGCCTGTTGAATAGGGGCACTGTGAACTAATATCGGGTGACACAGTGCTTGGGCAATTTTTTTGGGCTAGACTTGTAAAAGCTGCAGGGCCATTAGCCTAGTACACACCTATAAACTACCCGGGGAGTATGTTCCCTGGGGTGTAGCATCTCAATATCAGGTGCATAGTTGGGAAGTATTCCCTTAAGACCTACTACCAGCACTCAAGACCTACCAGCAGCACTCAGTGGTTACACTTGTGACCAAGGACTCTTCTGACAGTTAAGCTTACTGGTCTACAGTGAAGATGGGTAATGAGCTCTCTCATGCCAGACTTCATGGCTCAGGTCTCTCATATTACATAGTTGTTTTGCTCCTAGCATTGCCTTGCATTGAGGTTGCAGGAGTGAAGACACAGGAACATGTTTTGGTGTCAGCATTGATAAGTGTAAATAAAGAGGATTGTATATTCTTGCCTTCTACAAATCCACAGTGATGCATGGATAGAACATTCTACTAAAAGAAGTAGTTTGTTACCTGATTATATATTGCTTTCTTAAACAGTTTACCTAAATGTGGTAGGATTTGTAAATATTTGCTGGTTCGCTACACTTGGAAATTTTTTCACTTGGTAAATGAGTATCATGTGAGAGAGAGAGAGAGAGAGAGAGAGAGAGGTAAAAGAGATGAAGATGGGGATAATTTCATCACTGCATTTCCTGATAAATCCCATCTATTCCAGTTGATGATGATTGTTTTGGAAGACATTTTAGCAGTTTGCTTGTTCTCAATAAGGGAACTTTTTCGAGGAGAAAGAAAAGGAGCATGTATGGCTGTAAGCATGGGCACGATGGAAAGTTGTTAGCTAAGTGAAACCATTGGGTATACAATAGATGGAGTCTGATTCAACCTGCAGGATTATTGTCTTCTTTCAAGAATTTCTAGGGGTTCATAATGGTTCTGTTTTGATGACTGCACATGTATATTTGATGGCCTTCCTAGCTTAGTTATGCAGATGTGGTGAATATATTGTGAACTTGTCTTAAACCAGTCAATCTTTCTCTTTGAGGGAAGAAACTAGAAGGAAAAAAGCCATTAATATCTTGAACTTGCACTGTCAGCTCAAGTTCCACAAAAACTGAATACTTGAGTTCTAGGAAACAGAATAGATGTTTGTTTCCTTTTTCTCCAACGAGAAAGCAGAGCCAGAAGTTACCAAGCAAATAATTTAATATTTAATGTGTAAAAAGTATCCCATGTGTCTAGCGTTAGTGCAGAGGAATAAAGTTTTACATTGTTAACAAGTTTCTTTCTGTGCCAGGGGTACAGGATTCAGTCCTTTTCCTTCTTGTTCTTGTAACTAGAGTATCCCTGACTGAGTTTGAAATGGGACCATGTGGATCAGTGATCTACCCTGCCTATACGTCTTTTGTGCTTCAAAACTGGTTCTGTTATCTTTTTAAATGACCTTAGGGTAATATTTAGAGTAGAATTACAGTAAGAGACTCCTGCAAGTACGGCAAGTGCACAGCCCCAAAAATCCAAACGTCCACAAAAAAACATACAGGCCAGCACACATAGGTATAAGGTGCCTAAAATTGAATATATTTTAATAGAACATAAATAGGCAAAACAGACCAGTTTCGGCCCAAACGTTGTTAAGCCTTCCTCAGTGTAAAAGTACAGGCAACAAAGCCAAGCCTAATATGCATGAAAATAATCACATGATACAACAAAAATCATCCCAATTGGTTGGCTATAAATTCTCATTTAGACCCGGGGGAAATAATCCCCCCAGCTTGCTAATCCACTTTTTTTTTTTCTTGTTCAATATGTCATGCCAACCAATTTTATTAGCCCAGTCCCCAATTATCCAGTCAATAACGGTAAACCTGAAAGATGCTGTAGTATGGGTCAAAGAATGTTTATATAATGCATTGCTAGATTTTTCAATCTGATATCACTAAGGTGTTCAGATATCCTTATCCTTGCTGGCCGGGAAGTCTGTCCTATGTAAAAAGCGCAACACGTACAGGTAGCTAGGTAAATAACCCAATCGGTTCCACAGTTGGCCAGAAATCTGATATCAAAAAACCATCCCGGTATTTTTGCTGGTGAACTGTTTGGACTTGGCCACCCTGGCACAATGAACACAATGACCACATGGATAACACCCCTGCAGCAAATCCCCAGTTAGAGTAGTTTGTGATAGTTCCCCCAAAATTAGCCCCTGTTTATAATGATTAAAATAAGATCCCATGGTTTTACCCCCACGGTAAGAAAACTGGCATCTATCATTTAAAAAACCTGATAGTCTGTCATCTGCAATCAATATGTTCCAATGTTTGTTGAAGATGTCTAACAAAACATTGGTATTGCGTCCAAAGGTAGTAGTAAATCTAAGTTCAGATGGTCCTTGTTGCTGTTTATCCCTATATACCAAAAAGTCATTCCTATTAATAGAAGATGCAAGATTACTAGCTGATAGTATAGTGCCAGTTTTATACCCCTGGGATTTTAACCTGTTAATAAGGTCCAGTTTATAATCATCATATTTTTCAGGATGGGAGCAAATGCATCTTACACACAAAAACTGTGATTTCGGGATGTTGCGTGTAACATAGGGTGGGTGGAAGCTAGAGGCGTGTAATAATGAGTTATATTGTGGGTACTTGTGAAAGACATGGGTATCCAGAGTATGATCCAAATTCCTTGTGATGAGAACATCCCAAAAAGTAATTTGATGAACATTGTAATTAGCAGTAAACTGGATCCCTCACTTGTTACCATTGATGTATTCCATAAATTCACACAAATATCCCTCATCAGCTTTCCAAACCACCCAGCAATCATTGAGGTAGCATCTCCACATATCAATTTCCCCAAGATATAGATTATGAGTTAGCTCTTCCACATAGGCCATAAATTGGTCAGCATATATGGAGGCAAATGTATTAAAGCCTGGTGGATAGAGCTTGGTTTGATAAAGCCAATGTTCAAGGGCCAGCAAACCCGCCTGATGAGGAATATTTGTATATAGAGATGCTACATCAAGGGTGCATAGCAACCACCCCAGCTCAAGTTGAATATACGAAACTTTCTTGTTGTTGTGTCTTTCGGCTTATCCCGGTTAGGGGTCACCACAGCGGAACTCCGGTCTGCTAATGTTTGGTAGTGGATTTTTATGTGCCAAGTTACCAGCCATGATGCACAACCTTCAATGAAGGCATGCCCATTCACGCATGCCTCCACACAGAAAATGCTCTAGCTGAGAATTGAACGCGACAACGTCTTGCTGTGAGGTGACAATGCTACCGCAATACGAAACTAACTGCAAGAATTGAGTTGTGTCCTGAATATGAGATCTGACATATTTTAGAAGCAGCCAAAGATGTAAAGTCAAAAACTGTGACAATGGTTCAGTAACCGATCCACGCCCAGATACAATTGATCTACCTGGGGGTCATGTAAATCTTTATGAATCTTTGGTAGCAAATATAGATATTGATGCCTAGGGTTGGGGACAGTAAGATGGTACAAAGTAGACTGGGAAATGATCCCTTCATCCCTGGCCAACAAAAGATATTGATCAATTTGTTGTTTAAATTTTGGGCCGGGGTCCAAAGGCATGTACATATAGTACCAGCAATTATTCAATTGTCTCCGGGCCTCGGCATCATATTTACACCTATCCATGTCTACTATTGCACCCCCTGTGTCATCTGGGAAAATGACAAAATCCCTGTTTTATTGTAAGTCACAAATAATTTGTTGTTCAGTCCTCGAGAGTTTATTTGACTTAATCTGAAACTCATGAGACTGGAAGTGTAGATCTTTGAGAACCATGTGTTGAAACAAATGAACTGAATGATGTATAGGTGCCATAAATATGGACTTATGAAATCTGAAAATGTCAGAATCACCAGTGTTAGAACCAGAATCAAAGTATAACCTGATATTAAGTAGGACGAAAAAAATTTATAACATCTTGTGCTAATGAATCCTCCGAGACAAAGAAAGAGTTAAGTCCTTTATTTAAAAGGTGCAATTCAGCTTGTGTTAAAGATGTTGAAGAAATGTTCAAAACATTGCTACAAGTGTTTATTTGTGTGTCATCACTTTCAATAAGGTTTCTACACTGTTTATTCCCATGATGCTTTCTCCCTTCCCTCTGTACCCTGCCCCTAAAGGGGTATCAGAATTCCTACATTTTTTGGCTGGAGGCACTACAGTGTATGGTGTCTCAGAATCCATCATGGAGGAGGAATCATTTGCTGAGGTCCCACTCACTGAGCTGGGAGTCCTTTTCAAAATAGACCCGGGTCTCTTTCTTTTTGAAGATTTCTTGCCCACATTACTAAATTTTGCATTTTTATTGGGACCAAAAGGTTTACCCCGTTCATAATCAACCCTGTCCCGTTGAAATTTTTTCATTTTCATCTTTCAATTGCTCTTCCAAAGTTAGTAACTCTTGACTAAGCAGGTTTACACAATTAGTATAACAGGTCAGTCCTTCAAATTTACAAGTCTCTTCACATAAAGAGGCTACCTCTGATATTAAATCTGTCAGTCAGTCATAGTAAGCAATAAGGATATCCACAAAACCCATAGATGCCTTTTGTTGAATCTGGGCCCATTGTTCTAACAATTCCTCATCTGGATGAGCTACAAGGGGTTGGATATGGACCCTTAAGCCCCTGGGGGAAATATCCTTAGTTTGGTACACTTTAAATAATCTTAGGTGCCAAACATTCATTTGTAAAGTCCTCATACTCTTTGTTAACTGTTCAAAAATTTTTGAACAAACATGATGCGACTCAACCCTATCCCCCATATTACTCTGGTTCCCTTCGGGTCTAAGGCCAAAAATCCCCAAGTCATCCCTGTCCGCAGACAGCCCCTTTATCAAAGAAGTAAGGTCCATAATGAAATATTGTATTAGTATATTAATATATATTGGAGCAAGTTACACCAACAAACTCTATATTAATACCCCCCTGCTAATAACTAGAAATTGGAGCAAAAAATCTTGGAGAATTCATTAGCACAAGATGTTATAGATTTTTGTTGTCTACTTAATCTCAGGTTATACTTTGATTCCTGTTCTAACACTGGTAATTCTGACATTTTCAGATTTCATAAGTCCACATTTATTCACTTATGCATCATTCAGGCTTTAATACATTTCTTATTGGCCTTGCTGAATATGTACTTGCTAAGAATACCTTTTATTGTCATGGGAAATGTTTTTGGCAGGTTCAGGGTACGGCTATTGGGGCGTATTTTGCCTCCATATATGCTGACCTATTTATGGCCTCTGTGGAAGAGCAGTTGCTATATGATGTAACCCATAATCTATATCTTGGGGAAATTGATATGTGGAGATGCTACCTCGATGACTGCTGGATGGTTTGGAAAGCTGATGAGGGATATTTGTATGAATTTATGGAATACATCAATGGTAACAAGTGGGGGGTCCAGTTTACTGCTAATTACAACATTCATCAAATTACCTTTTTGGATGTTCTCATCACAAGGAATTTGGATCATACTCTGGATACCCAAGTCTTTCACAAGTACCCACAATATAACTCATTATTACACGCCTTTAGCTTCCACCCACCCCATGTTACATGCAACATCCCGAAATCACAGTTTTTGAGTATAAGATGCATTTGCTTACATCCTGAGAAATATGATTATAAACCGGACCTTATTAGCAGGCTCAAATCCTGGGGGTATAAAACTGGCACGATACTATCAGCTAGCAATCTTGCATCTTCTATCAGTAGGAATGACCTTTTGGTATATAGGGATAAACAGCAACCAGGATCATCTGAACTTAGATTTACTACTACCTTTGGATACCATACCAATATTTTGTTAGACATCGTCAACAAACATTGGAACATATTGCTTGTGGATGACAGACTATCAGGTTTTTTAAATGATAGATGCCAGTTTTCTTACCGTGGGGGTAAAACCATGGGATCTTATTTTAATCATTATAAACAGGAGCTTATTTTGGGGGAACTATCACAAACTACTCTAATTGGGGATTTGCTGGCAGGGGTGTTATTCATGTGGTCATTGTGTTCATTGTGCCAGGGTGGCCAATTCCAAACAGTTCACCAGCAAAAATACCAGGATGGTTTTTGATATCAGGTTTCTGACCAACTGTGGAACCGATTGGGTTATTTACCTAGCTACCTGTACATGTTGCACTTTTTACATAGGACAGACTTCCCGGCCAGCAAGGATAAGGATATCTGAACACCTTAGTGATATCAGATTGAAAAAACCTAGCAATGCATTATATAAACATTCTTTGACCCATACTACAGCATCTTTCAGGTTTATCATTATTGACTGAATAAGTGGGGACCGGGCTAATAAAATTGGTTGGCATGACATATTGAACAAGAAAGAAAAAAAGTGGATTATCAAGCCGGGGGGATTATTTCCCCCGGGTCTAAATGAGGATTTATAGCCAACCAATTAGGAGGACTTTTCTTGTATCATGTGATTATTTTCATGCATATTAGGCTTGACTTTGTTGCCTGTACTCTTACAGTGAGGAAGGCTTAATAACTTTTGGGCCGAAACCGGTTTGTTTTGCCTGTTTATGTTCTATTAAAATATATTCATTTTTAGGCACCTTATGCCTATGTGTGCTGGCCTGTTTGTTTTTTAGTGGACATTAATATTTAGAGTATCCTTGATGTCTAATGTTCCCTCCCCAGTACTGGAGAATTTTCTCATTAATGTAAGGGAATTTAGAAGTATGACAGCCTCCCTGCAGAACAGACACACACATACACTCATTTTTTTCACATACACACACACACACACACACACACACACACACACACACACACACACACACACTAACCTGAGACCAGTCATTCCTCTGCATACACTCACACATGTAGCCACACACATGCACACACCACACTAGTACCCGTCTGTTAAACTCTCCAGCATTTACCTCTAAAGTGATCTCACCTATTGAAAGTAATGGGTGAACATGAAATGTTAAGTTGTCTATCTCGCCTTCATTCTTGCTGGATGGGTTCGGAGCCGACCTCGGCTCCGACTCGGCCACTCTAAAGCTCGAGAGTTGGTTCCACCGGCTCGAGGCTCCCCTTATATCCCACAATGCTAGGCGAGAGTTACCTCAGATCTCGTTTGCCGCTACAGCTTCGAGGTTGGTTGTTCTACCGGTTCCTGGTGAGTTTAAGCTTTTCTATTAAAAGTTACTCTTTTTACCCCTTTTTTAGTTTAATTATTCTCAAATTAGTGTAGTTCATTGAACTTTATCCCGACCTAATTTTTCCGTTTTTGTTTAAAAGAACTTTTAGTTCTTCCCTTGGGCCTTAGGCCTTCCCTTCCCTAGGGAGTGTTTGTGTAGTTTAACTACTGTTTATTGTACTTTATTTTTTAGTATTTTTACTAAAGTTGTTATTCTGACAGGGTATAACTGGTGTGTTTGAGTGTGTGTTTGTGTTCACCAGTTAGGCTATGTCAAAAGAAGCAAAGGTCTCGATTCAAGAAGTGTGATGCGTGCTGTCAGAAAATGTCTCTGACAGACGCTCACACTTCTTGTGTCTATTGTCTGGGGCCTTTGCACCTGCAGGACTCCTGTGCTGTTTGCCATGGCTTCAGCCCCAGGGTCCTGCAGGAAAGAAAAACAAGCTTATTCTGAGAGGCTTGTTGAAGCCTGAGGATTCCCTGTCTGTCTCAACAGGGAAGCCCTCCAAGGCATCGAGGTCTTCGGCTCTGGCTTCTGAGCCGAGACCTCAGGTTGTTCAACCTTTGCCTTTATCGGCTCCGGCTGGAGCCGATAAGACTCAGTCCACAGTTTCTGTGGCTTCCTCGGCTCCGGCCGGAGCCGAGGTTATCGAGGTACCCGTGTCGGCTCCGACAAGATCTTCGGAGCCGACAACCAGAAAGAGGTCTAGGTCACCTTCTCTTGGCTCCGTTCATTCGGCTCCAGGATCTCCCCTGCTGTCTGAACGGAGCCAAGGTCTCATTCCTCTAGGTCATCGAGGCTGTCCGATCATGACCTTCAGAGGGTGGTGAGTCGACTACTCAAGTCTGAGGCACTAGCCCAGATGCTTCAGAGCCCGACTCATCAGTCGGTGCCTGCCCCGTCCATCAACTCTTTCCTCCTTCGACTCTCTTGAGTTCGGAGCCGGGTCGTCGGAACCGAGACTGTGGTCACCTCGGAGCCGAGACAATTGTCTTCGGCTCCGTCCGGCTCCGTTTTCTTCCATGGAGGAATCTCGGCGCCGACTTCCCTCGTCGGCTCCGAGGGTGAGTGGCATCGGACCCTTGTCCGACCCCTCTCCTCTCGGTGCTTCGGGCTGGTGAGTTCGGCTCCGACATCGGCCTCGAGCCATCACTGTCGGTGCCGAGGGGGTCCTTAGCTCCTCGGAGCGGGACCTCTGGCTCTGCCTGACAGGGGTGCTTTCGAGGTCATGCGGAGTGTGTTAGAGCCTGGCTCTACTCCACAGTCGGCTCCGTCAGCCCCTCCCTCTATGCTGCCTCAGGGTAAATCGACTCACTCCCTCATCCCGGACCGCAGAGAGCCCACTCCTCAGGAGCTCCTTTGGGATTTCATCCTCTTCGAGGCCTCTCCTGATTTGGCAGAAGAGCCCCTCGGGAGAGGAAGTGCAAGGGGGAGCACACTGCCTCACCTGAGTCTATCACGCCGGACACAGATCTGGATGATTCTGAGGGTTCGCCCCGTTCCCCTTCTGAAGATGTCTCATTTGCAGACATTCTGGAGATCCTTAAACAGAGGGGAAATTGGCCAGCCCTCAACCCTTCGGAGGACGAATCTGTGTATCTTGAGGCGTTTGGCTCGCGTCCTTCCACCTCCTGGGTGTCCCCCTTGACCCCTCATGCAGGTGGTTGCTAAAAGGCATGGACGGCTCCTGATTCAGTGGACCCCACTCCCAGGAGACCCTCCAAATTCATCACAGCTCCATCAGACAAGGAATTTTTATCAAAAGGAGTCTCTGTGGATGCTATGGTGGTAGCTGCCGCCACAAAGAAGGAACTGGCTGATCCTTCAGTGCCTGTCCATCCACCTAACAAGGAATCTAGGTCCATGGATAGGTACGGAAGCGGATGTTCTCCTCAGCGACATTTACTATGCGTCACTGAATTACCTGTGCCATTTCACTCGTCTTCAAAGGGACTTGATCAAAGAAGCGAGTGAAATGCTGAAGGACCCTACAGCTGCAGGTTTCAAGAGAAAATGAACACGCAGCTGGCTATCCTTAATTCTATTTCCAACTCCTCCATGCGCCTCCTCTCTTATGCGGCCGATGGAGCGAGCAGAGCCAGGAACAGGGTAGCCTTACGTAGGCACGCCTGGATGCGGCTATGCAATTTTGGAACCTTTCAAGACGTCTTTCACGAACTCCCTTTTGATGGATCATCTCTTTTGGTCCACAAGTGAAAGAAACCCTGACTAGGTGCGAGACTGATGGCAAGACCCTTTCTGCCGTCGGAGTCCGTTTTCTACTCCTTCTAGGCCTTACCCCAAAGGCCAGAAGGGGAAAGATGTGGTTCCGTAAACAATCCCAAGGGACTTCGCCTGACGACAGAGTCGGTTCCCGCCAGAGGCAGAGGGGGAACAACAATGGTAGACGCCGCCCTAGAGGCAGAGGGGTCCAGAACCAGGGCAATCGAGAAGCGTTCTCCGATAAGCCCTTTCAGCATCCCTGAGGTGTTGCCCGACTGCCCATCTTCGGAGGCAGTCGGGGAAGATTGTCACTGTACCCAGAAGCCTGGCTATCCTTGACACAAGACAAATGGGTACAGTCCATCATTTCGAAGGTTATTCTATTCCCTTTCTTCGCTTTCCAAATCAGTCAAAAAATCCCTTCCAGATGTCCCACCGCTCAAAGGGATATAGCAGCTTTGGAAATTTCAAAACTGCTTGCAAAAGAGCTATTCAGCCAGTGCCAGCAGACCAACTAGGATCCGGAATCTACTCAAGGTTCTTTTTAGTTCCAAAGAAAACAGGGGACTGGAGACCAATTTTGGATCTCAGTATCTTGAACAGATCGGTCAAGAAAACAAGATTTCGGATGGTCACGCTGCAATCCATTCTTCCCCTATTGGGAAAAGGAAACTGGATGTGCTCTATAGACCTTCAGGACGCGTACTATCACATAAAATGAACAGACGCTCCAGAAGATTCCTCCGCTTCAGGCTGGGAACCAGTCATTTTCAATTCAGGGCCCTGCCCTTTGGTCTCACCACTGCCCCGGTGTTTACCAAATGCATGGCAGTGGTAGCTTCTCACCTGAGACGACAAGGATTCCAGGTGTTTCCATATTTGGACGACTGGCTCCTCACAGCTCCCACCAAGCATCTCCTTCTGATGGCCAGAGATTACACTTTTCGTCTGTCAAAAACTGGGTATCTCAATAAATTGCGAAAAGTCTGTTTTGTCGCCTTGTCGTACTATTACCTACATAGGCGCAAATTTAGATACTGTAAACATGTCTGCAACACTAACGAACCAAAGGATATCAGACATTCAAAATTGGTATCACTACTTCTCAACAACAACAGTGCCAAAGCCAGGTTAGTTCGAAAGGTGTTGGGATTCATGGCAGGCGCCATACCCCTCTTTCCATTGGCCAGATACCACATGCGGATCCTTCAGTGGATGCTCTTTCTCAATGGTCATACCAGGAACTTCCAATGTCTCACACCATTATGATCATAGCGTGCAAAAGCATCTCATGTGGTGGATGTCTTCCCCCCAGCTCCTGTTGGGGAGACCATTTGTTCCACCTCCTCCGGTTGCTACTCTGACAACGGATGCCTCCCTGATCGGGTGGGGGGGGCATTATCAGGGCAGGACAGTCCAGGGCACATGGCAACCAAACGAATGCCACTTGCACATAAATGTTCTGGAGATGAGAGCAGTGCTTTTAGCGTTGCAAGCCCTTCAACACTCTCTTCCCTTGGGAACGATTGCAATCCAGACAGACAATATGTCTGTAGTGTGGTACATCAACAAACAAGGCGGAACCAGATCATACCCCCTGTGTCGAGAAGCACTCAGACTGTGGCAATGGGCGATTTCTTCTCAGCGTTTTCTGATAGCAACGCACATCCCGGAAGTCCAATCACATTGCGGACAAGTTGAGCAGAGCTATTCTCATGCCTCACGAGTGGTCTCTGAAAGACTCTGTAGTGAGAGAGATTTTTCTCAAGTGGGGTCAGCCTTGCTGCGATCTTTTCGCTACTCCCCAAAACAGCAAGTGCAGAGAATACTTCACTCTATTCCCTTTACCAGGCCAACCCAGCAGGGACGCTAGTCCAAGTTTGGCCCGGGACTTCTGTATGCATTTCCTCCTTTCCCACTGATCTCTCAAGTAATACAGAAAGCTATCGCTCAGAAGGCCTCATTGATCCTCATTGCTCCTTACTGGCCTCGACAAGTGTGGTTCCCCTTTCTGCATCGATTTCTTTTGGAGCGACCGTGGAATCTGGACCTAGTTCCAGATCTTTTGATCCATCAATCGGGTCAGTTTCATCGCTCCCTCCCCTCTCTGAACCTCACTGCTTGGTTCCTCCACTTCCAACCGTAGCCAGGCTTCTTCAATTATCTCACTCTGTTAGAGATATTTTGATAGCTTCCCATAAATCTTCCACTCGAAAGATTTATTTGAGTAAGTGGAAACGCTTTTCATGTTGGGCACAAGGAAAGGACATTGATCCTTTCACCGCTTCCATCCAACTAGTCCTTGATTTTCTTGCTGAACTCTTCCATGCAGGTTCATCTCCATCTACTCTTAAGGTTCAATTGGCAGCTATTTCTAATTTCCATGTGGGTATTTCTGAATCCGCCCTAATGTCCCACAAACTCTGCAAAGCCTTTTTGAAAGGAGTTTTTCTTCTCAGACCTCCTGTAAGAAATCCTCCTTCTCCTTGGGACCTAAATTTAGTTCTTGCTTCTTTGATTCTTTCCCCTTTCGAACCTGCAGCTTCATGTTCCTTAAAGTTATTATCATGGAAAACTCTCTTTCTGGTGGCTATCACATCAGCTAGAAGAATTTCAGAACTTCAAGCACTCAGTTGTCGTTCTCCTTACCTTGTGTTGCATAAGGACAGAGTTTCCTTACGAACTAACCCGTCCTTTTTGCCTAAGGTGGTTTCAACATCAAATCTAAACCAATGCATTGACCTCCCTGTCTTTTTCCCGGAGTATTCAAATAGGTCTGAACAAAAATTACACTGTCTGGATGTTCATCGTCAATTAAGGTACTATTTGGACAGGACGAAACAATTCAGAAAATCTGATCAGCTGTTTGTCTCCTATGCGGAAAGCAGAAAGGGACTTCCAGTTTCAAAGGTATCTTTATCCAGATGGCTAACATCTCTGATTACCCTTGTTTATGAGATTAGACACCAAAACTGCCTAATAAGCCTAAAGCCCATTCCACCAGAGCTTTGGCTACTTCTCTAGCCTTCCAAGACAGACTGCCTATTGACACCATTTGTGCAGCGGCTACTTGGGCTACTCCTCACACTTTTATTTCCCATTATAAGTTGGATTTAGCTTCTAGGCATAGAGCTAATTTTGGTTCCACTGTTCTCAGGAGTCTGTTCCGTTAGGCCACCGGGACAAGGTGCTAGGGACTTGGTCCCATTCAGCAAGAATGAAGGCGAGATAGACAACTTAACATATAGAAGTTATGTTCTTACCATAACGTTCCATGTTAGTTGTCTTCTTCTCGCCTTCTTCTTCGTCCCACCCTCCTTCCCCTGGCCTGGACAGACCTAGAGGAGTTGTGATCGTGACCTCTCTTTCTACCACCTCTTTCTTAACTATATGCTATTAGGCATATTTCTTGTTTCAGGATGTAGGTCACCCTTCTTCTTCCTGTTG
Organism: Protopterus annectens; assembly: GCF_019279795.1. Classification (NCBI taxonomy): domain Eukaryota; kingdom Metazoa; phylum Chordata; order Ceratodontiformes; family Protopteridae; genus Protopterus; species Protopterus annectens. The sequence goes on along the minus strand of NC_056744.1, from coordinate 1,458,191,917 downwards.
TTAGAGGTGGATTCTGTTTTTTACAGTTATACTGTTTCTGTTATAAGCTGGGGTTAGCTTACAAACGAGATCTGAGGTAACTCTCGCCTAGCATTGTGGGATATAAGGGGAGCCTCGAGCCGGTGGAACCAACTCTCGAGCTTTAGAGTGGCCGAGTCGGAGCCGAGGTCGGCTCCGAACCCATCCAGCAAGAAGAAGGCGAGAAGAAGACAACTAACATGGAACGTTATGGTAAGAACATAACTTCTATTTTTTGGCTGAGCTAATTACCTTATCCAGCTGAACTACCTCATGCTGTATTTGCTTGGCTGTATAAATGCCTTACTCTGTGTGGGGGGGGTGGGGAGGGGGGGGTGGAACGTGGCTAATTAACTCAGCTGATGAGAAAGCCCACCAGTGTGATTCTCCAAACAGTATTGATTCCATATGGAGGTCTATCTCTGAATTAGAAAGGGTTACCATCAGAGGGAAAATGGCTGAGTTAAGGCTTACTGCTGGTGGTAGCCCTTTCTGAATCTCAGAGTAAGTCTAATATGTCTGTGCCTTGCAGTAGTCCCAAGTTTGATTCCTGTATTTGACCCTGAGACCCTGAGAAAGTCAATTAACAAGGCAGTCAGTTCACTTCCATGTGAACAGGATAAGTATGTTTTAATGGTTTTATTATATGTTAAAGTACCAAAATGCTTGATTTATCAGTTATTTTCTCTCAGACATTGAACAAAAATATTTTTGTTCCTGATTGTTTATACTAATCAGAACTTAATTTGGGTCCTTCTTTGTTTTAATGTGTAACTAATCTGGTATACAATGTAACGCCACTAGTATTAGCTGATGTTAAGTTGTCTGTCTCGCCTTCATTCTTGCTGGATGGGTTCGGAGCCGATCCTCGGCTCCGACTCGGCCAATACTAAAGCTCGAGAGCTAATTCCACCGGCTCGAGGCTCCCCCATATCCCACAATGCTAGGCGGTAACTCCTCAGATCTCGTTTGCCGCTTAGCTGACGAGGTGCTTTTCCAACCGGCTCTGCAGGTTAGTTAATTTTCTAAAGTTCTAGTCAAACTTAGACCCCCTTTAAATCAGTTTTTCTGTAGTAATTTAGTTAGTTACTTAGTTTGTTAGCACTCCCTTACAAATATCTTCCCTTTCCTTAATTTTTTTCCAAGGGTTTTTCCCTTAGGCCTTAGGCCCCTTCCCACCCCTCCTAGTAGTTGGAGTGAGTGTGTTTTCTGTCAGGATCTTTGTTAAATAAGTTAATTTAATTTAATTTTTAGTGTAATCTGTGTGTTTGTGTGAGTGATTGCACTAGTGTTGTCACTTTAGATAATGTCTAAAGAATCGAAGGTCTCAGGTTTTAAGAAGTGTGACTCGTGCTGTCAGAAGATGTCTCTGACAGACGGTCACACTTCTTGCGTGTATTGCCTGGGACCTTTACACCTGCAGGACTCTTGTGCTGTCTGTCACGGTTTCAGCCCAAGAGTCCTGCAGGAACGTAAAAACAAATTGATCTTGAGGGGCTTATTGAAGCCTGAAGGTCCCCCGACCCAGTCTCTCTCGGGGAAACCTTCCAAACCCTCCAGGCAGTCCTCCGGAGGTTCAAAGACCGTTCATATGGTTCAGACATCGGCTCCGGCCGGAGCCGATGATCCTAGACCTGCCACACACACCGTGTCCTCGGCTCCGGCCGGAGCCGAGACAGACAAGTCGAAGTCGGTTCCGATACCCTTGTCGGAACCGACTACTAGAAAGAGATCCAGGTCTCCTTCTATCGGCTCCGTTCATTCGGCCCCAGCGTCACCGCTCTTGTCTGAACGGAGCCATAGGTCACACTCCTCTAGGTCCTCCAGACTTTCGGACCATGATTTGCAGAGGGTGGTGAGTAGACTTCTTAAGTCTGAGGTACTGGCCCAGATGTTACACAGCCTGACTCAACAGTCGATGGCTACTCCCGTTCCACTAAATATTCCTCCTCTGACTCTCTTGAGTTCGGAGCCGGTGCTGCTCAGAGCCGAGACTGTGGGAGCGTCGGAACCGATACCTTTTCTTTCGGCGCCGTCGTCTGCTCCAATTTCCTCCTTGGAGGGATCTCGGCGCCAGACTTCCCTCGTCGGCTCCGGGGGGGCGAGTGGCATCGGACCCTTGTCCGACACCACTCTCCCTCTCGGTGCTTCGGTGCTGGTTAGTTCGGCTCCGACATCAGCTTCGGAGCCATCCTTGTCGGCGCCGGGGGAGGTTTTTGGCTCTTCGGAGCGGAGACCTCTGGCCCTGCCTGACAGGGGTGCATTTGAGGTCATGAGGAGTGTGTTAGAATCAGGTTCTACTCCACAGTCGGCTCCATCAGCCCCTCCCTCCACAGTGCCTGCGGTGATTTCTTCTCACCCCCTTGCTTCGGACCGTAGAGAATCTGCGCCTCAAGTATCCCCAGTGGGAATTTCCTCCTCTTCCGAGGCCTCTCCTGACCTTGCAGGAGAACCCCCTAGGAAGAGACAGTGCAAGAGGAAGCACATTGACTCCCCTGAGTCTGTCACCTCTGACACTGATTTGAAGGATTCTGAGAGTTCCCCTCGTTCTCCCTCTAAAGATGTCTCCTTTGCAGACATACTCGAAATCTTGAAACAGAAGGGGAATTGGCCAGCCCTTAACCCTTCAGAGGACGAATCAGTGTACCTTGAGATGTTTGGTTCTCGACCTTCCACCTCCTGGGTGTCCCCTCCCTTTGACCCTCTCATGGAAGTGGTGGCGAGGAAGGCTTGGGCGGCTCCTGACTCGGTGGAACCCACCCCTAGGAGGCCAGCCAAATTTATCACTGCCCCCAAAGACAAGGAGTTTTTGTACAAAGGTGTCTCTGTGGATGCCATGGTGGTGGCTGCTGTCACCAAGAAGGAACTAGCGGATCCTTCGGTACCTGTACATCCTCCTAATAAGGAATCTAGGACCATGGACAGGTACGGTAAGCGGATGTTCTCATCAGCGACCTTTTCTATGCGTTCACTGAATTACCTGTGTCATTTCACTCATCTCCAAAGGGACTTGCTCAAGGATATGAGTGAAGTGTTGAAGGACCCATCAGCTGTGGGGTTTCAAGATAGGATGAACTCCCAGCTGGCGACCCTTAAGTCAGTTGTCAACTCCTCCATGCGCCTGATTTCGTACGCGGCTGATGGAGCGAGTAGGGCCGCAGGTACAGGGGTGGCCTTACGCCGCCATGCCTGGATGCGGCTATGTAGCTTTGCGGACCCTTTCAAGGCGTCCTTCACTAACTCCCCTTTTGATGGATCATCTCTCTTTGGTCCACAGGTGAAGGATACTCTGACAAGGTGCGAGGTAGAAGGTAAGACTCTTTCTGCCATTGGAGTCCGTTTTTCTACCCCTTCTAGGCCTTACCCCAAAGGTCAAAAGGGGGGGAAGATGTGGTTCCGCAAACAACCACAGGGAGTCTTACCGGACGCACAGAGTCGTTTCCCCTCTAGAGGCAGAGGGGGGGGGACAGTAATAATAGATGCCGTCCTATAGGCAGAGGGGGCCCGCAGAATCAGGGTAGTCGAGAAACTTTCTTTGACAAACCCTTTCAGCACCCCTGAAGGGCTGCCCGACTGTCCACCTTCGGAGGCAGTCGGGGGAAGATTATCTCTGTACCCAAAAGCCTGGCTTTCCCTTACTCAAGACAAGTGGGTACAGTCTATCATATCCGAAGGCTACAGAATTCCATTCATTCACATCCCAAAACAATCCAGAAACTCCCTTCCAGACGTTCCACCCAGTCAAAGGGAGCAAGCAGCACTAGAAATTTCAAAGCTCCTGGCAAAAAGAGCCATTCAACCAGTTCCAGCATACCAACAAGGATCCGGAATCTACTCCAAATTCTTTTTGGTTCCAAAGAAGACAGGGGACTGGAGACCCATTTTGGATCTCAGCAACTTGAACAAGTTTGTCAAGAAAACAAAATTTCGGATGGTCACGCTGCAGTCCATTCTGTCTTTTCTGGGTCAGGACAACTGGATGTGCTCCATAGATCTCCAGGATGCGTACTATCACATCAAGATGAACAGACGATCCAGGAGATTTCTCCGCTTCAGGCTAGGAGCCAGTCATTTTCAGTTCAGGGCCCTGCCCTTTGGTCTCACTACAGCCCCCCGAGTGTTCACCAAATGCATGGCAGTGGTCGCCGCTCATTTGAGGGGCCAGGGATTCCAGGTGTTTCCGTATTTAGACGACTGGCTCCTGACTGCCACCACCAGGTATCTACTTCTTTTAGCCAGAGACTACACTTTACGAACCTGTCAGACTCTAGGCATCTCTGTAAATTACGAAAAGTCTGTCTTGTCACCTTGTCAGTCTATTACCTTTATAGGCGCAAGATTAGACACCGTCAGTCTGTCAGCCAGACTCACGGAACAAAGGGTAGCAGACATCCACAAGCAGGTCTTTCTTCTATTACGACACAACAGGGTCAAGGTCAGACTGGTGTTGAAAGTCCTAGGGATTATGGCGGCTATTCCTCTCCTCCCCTTAGCCCGCTTCCACATGAGGATCCTTCAGTGGATGCTTTTCACTCAGTGGTCATTTCATCTTCTTCCAATGTCCCACACTATCAGCATAACTCAGTCATGCAGGAATCATCTTTCTTGGTGGGTCACATCTCCCCAACTTCTTCTAGGGAGTCCTTTCATTCCCTCGCCCCCGGCTGCAACTCTGACAATGGACGCCTCCCTGATCGGGTGGGGGGCATTACCAGGGCAGGACAGTCCAGGGCACGTGGCAGCCGATAGAGTGCCACTTGCACATAAATGTTCTAGAGATGAGAGCAGTGCTTTTAGCATTGCAAGCCCTTCAGGACTCTTTTCCCAAGAGAACTATAGCAATTCAGACGGACAATATGTCCATAGTGTGGTACATCAACAAGCAAGGCGGGACCAAATCTTACCCCTTATGTCGAGAAGCACTCAGACTGTGGCAATGGGCGATCTCTTCTCAGCGTTTCCTGATAGCAATGCACATTCCCGGCAAGTCCAATGTGATAGCAGACAGATTGAGCAGAGCAATTCTCATGCCTCACAAGTGGTCTCTGAAGAAATCAGTGTTGGAAGAAGTTTTTCGAACTTGGGGCCAACCTTGCTGCGATCTTTTTGCCACTCCCCAAAACAACAAGTGTCCCGATTTCTTCACCCTCTTTCCCCTACCAGGTCATCCCATCAGAGACGCTCTAGTTCACGATTGGCCTCCGGGACTCCTGTATGCCTTTCCCCCCTTCCCACTGATACCTCAGCTGATTCGGAAAGCCATCGCTCTGAAGGCCTCAATGATCCTCATTGCCCCTTATTACTCGACAGGTTTGGTTTCCCTTTCTTCACCGTTACCTTTTGGTGCAACCATGGCATCTGGACCCAGTTCCAGATCTCTTGACCCATCAATCGGGTCAACTGCACCAATCCCTTCCTTCTCTGAACCTCACAGCGTGGTTCCTCCAATTCCAACCTTAGCCAGGCTTCCCTTAATATCTCACTCAGTTAGAGATATTTTGATAGCTTCTCATATGTCTTCTACCCAGAATATTTATTGCAGCAAATGGAAACGTTTCTCCTTCTGGGCAGCCTCGAGGGAAATAGATCCTTTTACTGCACCTATTCAGTCCATTCTGGATTTCCTAGCTGAGCTTTTCCAAGCAGGCTCTTCTCCTTCTACTATCAGAGTTCAATTGGCGGCTATATCTAATTTTCATGTGGGTGTGTCAGAGTCTACTATTATGTCTCACAAACTCTGTAAAGCCTTTTTGAAAGGAGTCTTTCTTCTTAAGCCCCCTATCAAGGATCCACCTCCTCCATGGGATCTGAATTTGGTTCTAGCATCATTGATTCTACCCCCCTTTGAACCTGCGGCTTCATGTTCTATGAAGTTGTTGTCATGGAAAACGCTTTTTCTAATAGCCATCACTTCAGCTAGAAGGGTATCGGAACTCCATGCTCTATGCTGTCGTCCCCCGTATTTACTTTTTCACAGAGATAGAGTATCCTTGCGTACCAATCCATCCTTTTTGCCCAAAGTGTCCTCTCAAGCAAATCTGAATCAAACTATTGATCTCCCAGTTTTTTCCCCAACTATGTCAACAGGTCAGAACAGAAACTGCACTGTTTAGATGTTCATCGCCAACTTAGGTATTATTTAGACAGGACTAAACAGTTTAGAAAATCAGACCAACTGTTTATTTCATATGCGGAAGGCAAGATGGGCCTTCCAGTCACTAAAGTGTCACTTTCTAGATGGCTTACTTCTACGATTACCTTTATTTATGAGATCAGACACCAACAACTGCCCTCGAAGCCTAGAGCTCATTCTACTAGGGCCTTAGCCACATCCATAGCTTTTCAGGATAGGCTTCCTATTGACTCTATTTGCTCAGCAGCCACCTGGGCTTCCCCTCATACCTTTATTTCTCATTACAAGTTGGACATAGCCTCCAGAGACCGTGCCAACTTTGGTTCCACTGTTCTCAAGAGTCTGTTCCGATAGGCCACCCGGGACAAGGTGCTAGGGACGCGGTCCCATCCAGCAAGAATGAAGGCGAGATAGACAACTTAACATTAAGAAGTTATGTACCTACTATAACGTTCCATGTTAGTTGTCTTCTTCTCGCCTTCTTTCTTGCGTCCCACCCTCCTTCCCCCTAGCCTGGACAGACCTAGAGGAGATTGTCTTGTGACCTTTCAATCCTTTTTCTCCCACGCTCTACCACCTCTATATTTTTCCCTCTGTTAGGTTTAGGACACCTCACAGTCAGCCTTATAGAGGTTGGTTACCCTTCTCCATGTTATGGAGTTTTTACTTGCTTGGCCTAGCTTTCAAACGAGATCTGAGGAGTTACCGCCTAGCATTGTGGGATATGGGGGAGCCTTGAGCCAGTGGAATTAGCTCTCGAGCTTTAGTATTGGCCGAGTCGGAGCCGAGGATCGGCTCCGAACCCATCCAGCAAGAAAGAAGGCGAGAAGAAGACAACTAGCATGGAACGTTATGGTAGGTACATAACTTCTTATTATGTGCTAGTCTCATACTTTTATAAGGAAGTTACAGTTCCATGCATAGTATTTTGTCTGAAAAAGTTTGCTTTTTTCTCTACTGAAATCTCTGATAGTGCATTTGTTTTCAAGTTTCTACAACTAGTGATCACTTTGCTAGTGTTTTAGAATATGTCCTTTGATTTTAAGGTAATTTGTGCTTTGATTAACATTTCCTGAAGATTTTTTTTTATCTTTGGAAAACATTTTATGAGTAAAATTGATTTGTTTTTTGTTTTACCATTATAAGTTATTTGTTTTTAAGTATTTTTTTATAATTATGCGGACTTTAATGAAATGAAGGCAGAACATGATAAATCAAAGAAAATCATATTTTTGGCAGGAATGAACTTTCCACTCAGCAGTTACCTCAGAAAGGCTGAAATATCAGTGTATAAACAGAAGTCAGATGTTGAAGGTGTTATCTTCTGTTTCTTTTCTATCTCTTAAAAAAGTTTCTTATTAAAATAATATTGCTGGAACCTCTGCTATAAGAATTTATGTACTTAGTATTTTATTTGTATATCTGGTAGTTGGGTAGGTGCACTGGTTCAAGGACCCTTTTCACGCAGGACCAGGCTGTGAGGTCACATAAAGCAAACACTTTCAAAGAAGAAATAATGCACCATACAAAAAATGAAGTTTGATTAGAAAAATTGTACTGAAATGTTCGAAATGAAGCCAGATGTATTTTAGATTAGTACAAAACACTGCTGTCCCCTAGTTTCATTAAGGGTAGTGATTCTGATTCTGAGTGGTCTAATGCTTTCACCTACTAAATATGACTGGATCGTGTAAATAACACAAGTTTTACCATGCACAGTAAATATTCTCGTTTTTTCTAAATTGTCACTGGTGCAAATAGCTAGGTCAGTGTGTGTGTTGAGGTGGTGGGTTAGGGGTAGTGAATGGTGATTAAATCATAGCATTGTACACACTGCTTCACACATCAGTGAACTGGATGATTTGTAGATGAAGATAGTTCACTTATTATATGTTGCATGAATTTAGAGATATCTAATGCAGCAGCTTCCAAACCAGGATTTGAAGTGTGTAGTTCACAGGAGGGCTGCATCGTGGCTGTGTTCACAGCAGTACCCCTACCTCCAATGACAATTTTTAGAGGACAGATGAAATCATAGCCTCCTCAGCCAGTTTAATATGGCTATTAAATAAATATCATGAAATGTGACCTCTCTGGTCCACTTGAATCACTTTTCAGCTGGAGCCTACAGTCAGGTTTTGTGTCGAAGGAATTGAGATTGTCCAATCACCAATCCAGGTAACTGCAGGCCTATAAGGCCGATGTGTCCAATATGTAAGGCCTTGGAAAGAATCATCATGGATTTGATAAATGAGGATATAGGTAGCCTGCAAACACTGGACCCATCACAGTTTGTCTTTGTTAAAGGAAGGCTAGGCTTATTAAATCTGGTGGTCTTCTTTGAGAGAGTCACCAAAGCACTGGATGAAGGCAAAGACTTTGCAGACAGCTTACCTTGACCTGCCAAGGTTTTTGATATAATACCCCACTCAGACATTAAATTCGGTATAAACCCTTTTATCACCCAGTGGATAGACAGCTGGCTCACTGATAGGGCCAAGGAGGTCAAAATAGGTGAGGCCACCTCCACCAAGAGGTCAGTCACTTAGTGGAGTCCCCCAGGACTCGGTACTGGGCCCGCTTCTTTTCGGCATCTGTTTCTCTGAAGTGGAACCAAATGCTGAATGTTTATGGCTGACTAAGTTTGCATATGATTGCAAGCTGGGGATTATCATCGTCTCTCCTGCAGACACTAGCATTCTTCAAGAAGTCCTATCTCTGACTAACAAATAGTGCCAAAGCCATGGACCTAAACTCAGTGTTAAGAAATACATAATTATACCCTTTGGGAAATCAACCATCCTGGCTGATTATCATGTTGAAAATACACCCCCAGTGATTTGACCCAGCTGTGAGGGATCTGGGTACGCACATAGACAGTAGCCTTACCTTCGACTATCAAGTAGCCACAATGGTGAGGATATCCTTTTACATTGCACAACTTATAAGTAAGGGCATGGCATCTAGGTTCAAAGAGGTCATTATCCCACTGTACTTTTCTCTTATCTGGCCAATAATAGAGTACAATGCTCCCTTTGGTATGTACCTGACCAAGCTTACTCAGCAACTAGAGCAACCTTATAGATTCCTTAGAAAGAAAAAGGTCTTTCCCCTCTACTCAGTCTCCTATAGATTGCTGAGAGGTGATCTGTGCCTGGCTTACAAGGCATCCGCAAACCCCACACTTATGAATCTCCTGTATAATTTGTAAGTCAAACAGTACCAGAAATGCAAGGTATAGGGACGCATGTTTCCATTGAGTCTCTGTCTCCATCACATGATGGTGCAGAAATTAAGCAAGAACAGAAAATATAAGGCTGACATATGATAGATATTTGTCTTTTACTGCTTACTTCCAGTACATATGCATTACTCTAGTACAGGTATGATTTGTGTAGAAAAGTTGTCCTTCTCTGAAATAAGGATGGTCGTGTGGCAGTGGCCTCTGCAGGGTCTGTTCATAACAATATTTTGTTAGTTCGTCAACAACATGTTCACACTACATTCAGCAATGATTCACACTGCAAATGAGACCCAGGAGAAGAAAAACTAGCCATATAGCAAAAGATAAACTGATTAAAACTGACATGCGAGTACAGTTTAGTGACACTACATTGTATTTTACTGTCTTCTATAAGTAGGTCATGGAGTGGATGGGACAGAGGCAGAAACAAAGTAGATTGCTGTGATGTGGGGTGAGAAACTAGGTAATGTTAAGATGTGGAGTCCTATAAAAGATGCAGTATATTGAAGTTTGAGAAATCTGACAGGTAGAGGACAGTAAAATACATCAGAAAAAAGAGACCATTAAAAAACTGGTAGTTAGTGTGGCACAGTGGCACGCACAGCAGGTAGTGTATTCACTTTATAGCAAGAGGTTCCCTAGTTTGAGTCCCAGGTAGTGCGCTTTCTGTGCACAGTGTGCATGTCCTCCATGTGTTCTCGTAGGTTTTGTCTGGTTGCTCCAGTTTTCACTCACATTCCAAAGTCATGCAGTAGGTGTATTGATAATCTAAATTGGCCGTAGGTATGAGTGTGTGTTTGTAGGTGTTTAATGGGAGAACAACAATGGCAGGATTAGCAACCCTGTGGTGTAAACATTGACTGTTGAAGAGACCCTGACCCCAAGTGCAAAAAACAGGAGAAAGGGGCTGTGGATGGATGGATGGATGGATGGATGGATGAAAGACTGGTAGCTGGGCTTGGAATAAAGGCTAAAACAAATCACTCTCGATTAGTTGGCTGGGGCTGCTGCCATTACAGTTGGCAGGGTTTAGGTGACTGCAAACTTTTCAGCTTTTTCATGTTTTTTGAAAAATACTTGAAAAACAGTTAAGTGAGAGTGGGAATGTGGTTGGTCTCAATACATGAACAAAATCCATTTTATACAGGAATGTCAGAGAATCTGTAAACTATTTGTCAAAATACAAGGAGCTTTCAAAAGAAGCACCATAGAGAAATGCAAGGGATATGTAGTAGTTGGGAGGTGAAAGACTTTTCATTGTTCAGCATTCATGAATAAAGTAACATTTAATGCATATTTTGGCAATCAGTGAAGTCACCTTGCTGTAGCAGAGCAATACTGTTTAGATCTTATTAACATGCAGTACATGCCAGCAGTGCTTTTAAAGTCTGAGTCACTGATTAAAGAGAGCTCTGAGAGACATGGGACCACTTGTATATTCATGCTCAACAAAGTTGATCTGTACTCAGAAAACTGTCATATTGCAGTTTTAGAATGAATGTTGTCTGCTTTTCCATTGTCTAGGCCAAGTAGCTTGAGGGCTATCCAGTTGTGATCTACTTAAGAACGCTGGTATAACACTCTTCAGAACACATTTCTCTATTCAAACCTGACATTTTGCATTTTGGATTTTCAAAGCACATTTTAAAAATTTTGGTTTTGAATACTAGTAGGTGACAACTTTTGATGATGGTGGTGGAAGATGACGTCCTGTTGTCCCTTGACAATAGCTTTTTTACCACTTTATGTACCTTAATATAATGCATTGCTTCTCAGACTGACACAATGAGCCTCCGTCTAAATGCAAAAGACCTGAAACTCCCCTATATGTCAACAAAGCATGTTAGACCTTCCCACACAAAAAAAATCATACCACTGCATTGTGCAGTAGACCCTCTCATTCACACAGTCACACACACACACACACACACACACACACACACACACACACACACACACACACACACACACACAGTCTCTCTCAAAATAACCAATTTTTTGGTAGTATATTATTATTATTTTGTTACACACAGAGACAAATTAATTGACTGTTAGTTTTCTGCATTTAGCTTAATTCTGTCTCACACAGTTCCAGATTATTAATGTTTTAAGTTTTGCTTGGGCCTTCCCTGAAACAGACATATAGGCATCCCTAGAAAGTGTGGCCCTGTTGTCTGACAAACACTGGCTTAATGCAGTAATTCTACAAGTCATGGAACTATAAGGGAATGTTGTATTTAGATTTCGTTGGGCTGATTAGCAGGCCGTGAAGCTATTGTTGTAGTACTTTAAGCATCTTCCATGTCATTTTGCCTACATATCTCATGTGTACTGCCACTGATAATATATGACTATCTCTTATTTTGTATGCAGGCATTTTTATTTATTTTATTTTAACATTTGTTTACCGGGAAAGTCCGACTTGGAACAAGCCAATTTTCAGCGGAGGCCCAGGGAGAAATGCTCCAGACACATGTCTTTGTAATGTGGGAGGAAACCAGAGCACACAGAGGAAACCCACACGAATGCAGGAAGGACATGCCGACTCCACACAGAAGGAACCCCAGCCGAGAATCGATCTGGAGAACTCTTGCTGTGAGGCGACAATGCTAACTATTTTAGTTTTTAGTTTACAGTGGTGCAATAATTAGCTCTGCTCCCTCACAGCACTTGGTTCTCCAGGCTGTTGACTGGGCTGGTTTCTATACAGAGTCTGCCTGTCCTTCATATGCCTGTACTGTATTTTTCAATAGGTGCTCCAATTTTCTTCTACGTCCCAAAAACACATAGTAGATGAATTGATGTGTGTGAGTGAGGGAGGGAGGAAGGGAGGGAGGAAGTGACTATGTGCATGTGCAGGTGTTTACACATGTGAGAGAGTGTATGTGTGTGTGTGTGTGTGTGTGTGTGTCTGTGTGTGAGTGTGTGTGCGTGGATGCACAAGAATGCATCTTGCAGTACTTTGGCATCCTGTCTATGATTAGAGTCTCTGCCTTTTGCCCATGAAGTGCCAAAATAGGCTGTGACTCACTCATCACCATGACTAAAGTGGGTAATCAGAAAAGCATATCTACAGTAGTACCCCTAAAAGATAATTGATGTTTTATGATTTAACATAACAGCAACACAGGATAACTGACATAGCACCAGAGAATAGCTGTTTAAAACATTTACTGGAATGACTGTTGTACACTTATCATTTCTTAAGCAGTTATGGCAAATCTAATTTCCTTGGAATATTCAGCATTTACATTAGGATCAAATTCTATTTCTCATAACCTTTCTACATTCTATATTAGATTTTGAAATTCACAGTAGTTTAAGAACTAAAGGTGTCGAGAACGCATACTACCTAGCGACAAGGAGTCATACTTTTCAGGATTAAATTGTGATGTAGATTAATACAATAACTGTAATAATAGTAATATAATAATATATTAATAATATATTAATCACAAAATAAACCTTTGACCAAATATGTTTTCACAGAACTGAAGGACAGCATTGGCTCACCTCTAATCAGATTTCATGAAACCTGATTAGTTTTCAAAATTATTTCTGTTTGGGGCATGTGGCACAGCAAGAAGGCTATTAAATAATTATAACTGGTGGTTCTCAGTAAGGTTAAACATTCCTTATTAATGAGGTTTATCTGCATCCCTCTGAGAGTTGCTTTCAGTCTGCTGGCAGTGTTTACCCTGAGTTTCTCACTTCAGTGTGTCAAACTGAACTGTGCTCTGCTGGTGTTCCTTTCACAGACAGCGGAAATGTTTGCATGCAAAATATGACAGCTTCTGTAGAATGCTAATAATGCAGATGATAGCATACCTCTCAACTGTCCAGATTTCTGCAGAATGTACAGATTTTTGCCTTATATGTTCGGTCTGTTCCTCATAAACCTTTTGGTTTTCTGGCAAATCACTGAGAATTTAAGTCACTAAATAATGACATACATTTGAGGTTCAGACTATATCTCCTTCAGAAAATGCTTGCTAACACAAATCCTGTTATTCTAGCAAATTTATAAGTTTATTTATGCAATATTTAAAACCTATTCCTATTTGTGAGCCCTTGTTTCCCCGTTATTTTACACTTTCTGCAGATTTCTTGAGCTAAGAGGTAAAATGGTATGATGATACATTACGGTGTTACAATGTTAATAGACCAAAAGAAAGAAACTCCTTTTAAAGAGCAGTGCAGTAGAACCTAAGCAGAGTAGAATAAAGGTTATAGAATAGTTATAATTGAGGAAATGTTTGTGGGCCTAAAGCGCCTGAACAGCAAAGTAAGCAATATACTTAGATATTCATTATGTAGGGAGAACTAGAACAGAGGCCAACAAATCACTGGTTTTACTTTTATTTTCTCAATCATCCAAGAATCCAAAAATTAGAAGTATTGTGTAAGCACAACTCCTTTGATAAATTAAGACATCACATCAAAGTATTCTCAGTTACATGTTAAAAAGTACTAATACATTCTGGGAATAAATTAGAGTATTTTAGCTCCCATTCTTTTTCTCAGTGGCTATATTACATATTTGCATGTGATGTATTTCAGCTGTTTGGAGCAAAATGTTGCTTAACAAGTTATTCGTATCTTACATACACAAAGCTATGAACATATGTGTGTATATGTATGTGTGTATGTTATCCAGAACATATAAATACCTCACAATGGTTAGCTGCACAAAACCAAACAGTCAGCAGGTAAAAAACAAGCAAAGTACAGTTCCACGGCTGATAAAAGACGAAATTCCAAATCCAATGTAGTCAAAAAGTTTAATAAAAAAGATGAGAGCTTTCACAATTCAAACAATTGCTTCTTCAGATCACAAAAACACCAAAAAAACAGGTTTAAGTACTCCATAGGTTCATAGGTTTATACTAGGCTATCTGCCCTAAGGCATTTATAAGCCTAGCCCAAATTTTTGTGGCTTACGCCACCCCTTATATGAAAAAATACTGTGCCCATTAGTTTGTTGTGCCTCTGTCCAGCAGTGACACAGAGATGATTCCCGGGGTAAACCTACATAGGTTCATAGGTTTATACTAGGCTATCTGCCCTAAGGCATTTATAAGCCTAGCCAGCCCATCAATTAATAATTAATCATGTGATATATAAAACAGTAGTAAATGTGCTCAGGAAGAGAGCTATTTAAAAAACAACCACAGTAAAAAACATCCTTCATAAAAATATGTATATGAACAAGATACATAAAAGCTGTTAAAAATTTTAAATGACCTGAAAATCTAGATATATTTTATATTAACTACTGTAGTATAAATATTATATAAAATTACTTTCTCAAACCCCTGTTCTTTAATTCTGGTTTCAGGGGGACTACATCATTCAGAGCCTTTATGTGCTCTGAGTCTAAGAATCCATCTAGATGTTAAGTTGTCAATCTCGCCTTCATTCTTGCTTGATGGATTCGGAGCCGACCCTCGGCTCCGACTCGGCACTTTGCTAAGCTCGAGAGTCACTTTTACCAGCTCGAGGCAGCCCCATATCCCATGATGCAAGGCGGTAAGTACCCAGATCTCGTTTGCAGCTTCGCTTATGAGGTCCTCCTTTTGCCAGCTCCTGGTAAGTGTTAGTATTTTACTACTTTTTGCCCCTAAAATTTAAAAATTTCATTTTTCTTTAGAATACCTTCTGTTTTACTTAGTTTTAAGCCCTTTTCTGACTAAATTTATATTTCCTTCCCCTTCTTTTAGTCAGGCCTTCATTCCCTCCCATCCCCTCCCCTGTCAGGGTGTGTGTGTGTGTGAGAGGTTAGTCACTATATTTTAGATAACTTTAGTTGTCTGATTGGGACTGTGTTGTTGTGTACTGCTTGTGTACAACTATGTCCAAAGAAAGGGTCTCAGGCTTTAAGAAGTGTGACTCGTGCTGTCAGAAGATGTCTCTGACAGACGGTCACACTTCTTGTTTATATTGCCTGGGACCTCTCCACCTGCAGGACTCCTGTGCGATTTGTCATTCTTTCAGCCAGAGAGTCCTGCAGGAGAGGAGAAATAAATTGATTTTAAGGGGTCTTCTTAAGCCGGAGGGCTCTCCGGCTAAGTCGGCTCCGACAAAGACTTCGAAGTCTTCCAAGGCCCAGGCTTCTGTGTCTAAGCCTGCGGCCTCGGTTCCGACTCTTTCTGAGTCGAGATCGGCTCCGGCTGGAGCCGATCCTAGCTTGCATAAACCTTCGGCACCGATGGCTATCGGTGCCGATACTGGTTCAGTCACATCAGTGTCGGCTCCGACTGGCTCCGACCACCATGTGGCTCAGGCTTCGGTGTCGGCGCCGACCGGCTCCGACACCGTTACTTTTATGTCTGTATCGGCTCCGGCTGGAGCCGATGCATCGAGACCTTCTATCGGTGCCGAAAAGTCCTCGGCTCCGACTGGTTCGATGGTTTCGTCGGCTCCGATGGTTCCTTCGAGGAAGAGGTCCAGGTCCCCTTCCTTGGAACCGATACTCTCGGCTCCGGCCTCACCTCTCCTCTCGGAACAGAGCCATCGGAGCCGATCTTCCAGGTCATCCAGGCTTTCTGACCATGATTTGGAGAGGGTGGTCAGTAGATTATTGAAATCACAGGCACTGGCCCAGATGCTACATAGTCCGTCTCAACAGACGACTATCAGTCCACACCCTCTTGTAGTTCCTCCTTCGACTCTACCTCAGAGTTTGGAGCTGGAGTCTTCGGGAATAGTTACTGCTATGGCTGAGGGACAGATACCCCCCCTTCTGCTCCCTCAGCATCTACTCTTATCTCCTCTTCGAGACCTTCCTTAGAGGGATTCGGTGGTCGGGCTTCCCTGGTCTCCTCCGAGGGGGTGAGTGGCATCGGACCCTTGTCTGACCCCACTCTTCCCCTTGGAGCCTCGGCCTTGGTGAGCTCGGCTCCGACATCTGCCTCGGAGCCTTCCTTTTCGGTGGGCCCTGGAGTTCCTGCTTCTTCAGAACGGGTTCTCTCGGACCTCCCTGGGAGGGGGGCCTTCGAGGTGATGAAGAGTGTGCTGGCCACTGGACTCAGCCAGCAGTCTGTTTCCTTAGCTCCTCCCTCTACGGTGCCTGTCGATATCTCTGCCATCTCTCTTGCTCCCGGACCCAGAGATCCTCCGCCTCAGGTTTCCCCACTGGGAATAGCCCCCTCTTCCGAGGATTCTCCTGATCAGTCAGGGGATCCTCCGCGCAAGAGGATTTGTAAGAGGAAACATATAGACTCCCCTGAGTCTACCACTTCAGATACTGACTTAGATGAGTCGGAAGGATCCCCAAGATCCCCCCTCTGAGGATGTCTCCTTTTCAGACATCCTAGAACTCCTAAAGCAGAGGGGAAACTGGCCTTCCAATAATCCCTCTGAGGATGAGTCGGTATACCTAGAGGCGTTTGGATCTCGGCCCTCCACCTCCTGGGTGTCTCCGCCTTTCGACCCCCTCATGGAGGTTATTGCTCGAAAGGCTTGGGCTGCTCCTGATTCTGTAGAGCCAGTTCCTAGGAGGCCGTCAAAATTTATTACTGCCCCTTCGGACAAGCTATTCCTTACAAAAGGCATCCCTGCTGATGCCATGGTGGTGGCGGCTGCCACTAAGAAGGAACTTGCAGATCCTTCTGTACCTGTCCATCTTCCTAATAAGGACTCTAGGACCATGGATAGGTATGGTAAGCGGATGTTCTCTTCAGCGACCTTTGCTATGCGTTCGCTGAACTACTTATGTCACTTCACCAGACTCCAAAGGGACATCCTTAAGGAGCTAGGTGAAGTAGTACAGGATCCTACAGCTGCAGGGGCTCAACAAAAAATTGCTTTGCAGCTAGGAACCCTTAATTCTATTACTAACTCCTCCATGCGACTGATATCATATGCAGCAGATGGAGCGAGTAGGGCCGCAGGTACAGGTGTGGCTCTTAGACGCCAAGCCTGGATGCGACTCTGTAATTTTGCAGATCCCTTCAAGGTGTCCTTCACAAACTCTCCCTTTGATGGGTCAGCTTTGTTTGGCCCTCAAGTGAAGGATACATTGACCAGGTGTGAGCAGGACGGCAAGACTCTTTCTGCCGTAGGAGTCCGTTTTTCCACTCCTTCTAGACCTTACCCTAAAGGACAGAAGGGTGGCAAGATGTGGTTCCGCAAATCCCAAGGAGTCACGCCGGATACACGTGGTCAGTTTACCCCTAGAGGCAGAGGGGTTAACAATAACAGACGCTGCTCTAGAGGCAGAGGGGGTCCACAAAACCAGGGAAGCAGAGAGACTCTCTCTGACAAGCCCTTTCAGCATCCCTGAGATGTTGCCCGACTGTCCATCCTTGGAGGCAGTCAGGGGAAGACTATCGCTGTACCCATAAGCCTGGCGTTCCCTCACTCAAGACAGATGGGTACAGTCGATCATATCCGAGGGTTACAAAATTCCTTTCGAGGAAAGTCCTTTCTCTCACTCAAATTCCCTTCCAGATGTACCACCCGGTCTAAGGGAAATTGCAGAATTAGAAGTTTTAAAACTTCTACACAAAAGAGCCATTCAGCCAGTTACAACAGACCATTCAGAGCCCGGAATCTACTCAAGATTCTTTTTGGTCCCCAAAAAGACGGGAGACTGGAGACCAATATTGGATCTCAGCAGACTCAACAAGTCTGTGAGAAAGACAAGATTTCGAATGGTCACACTTCAGTCAATTTTGCCCTTCCTAGAGAAGGACAACTGGATGTGCTCAATAGATCTTCAGGATGCGTACTATCACATAAAAATTCACAGACGCTCCAGAAGGTTTCTCCGCTTTCGGCTGGGGTCCAGTCATTTCCAATTCAGAGCCCTGCCCTTTGGTCTCACTACAGCCCCCGGAGTGTTCACCAAATGTATGGCAGTGGTCACGGTTCACCTGAGGCGTCAAGGATTCCAGGTGTTTCCGTATCTCAATGACTGGCTCCTTTCAGCCACCACCAGGCATCAACTTCTTCTAGCCAGGGATTACACAATAAATCTTTGCACTCAATTGGGAATTTTGATCAACTACGAAAAGTCCTCCTTATTGCCCTGCCAGTCTATTACTTTCATAGGCGCAAACTTAAGCACTGTTCGGATGTCAGCAACCCTCACAGACCAAAGAATCTTAGATATACAAAGTCACGTGAGGATTATCCTAGCCAGCAAGAAAGTACAAGCCAGAATGGTTCTAAAGGTGTTGGGCCTCATGGCTGCGGCCATCACCCTTCTTCCCCTGGCCCGCTTCTATATGCGCCTGCTTCAGTGGATGTTGTTCACTCAATGGTCTTACCAACAACTTCCGATGCGTCACCAAATACTGGTGACACAAATTTGCAGAAATCATCTTTCATGGTGGATTACTTCTCCCCAGATTCACCAAGGCAGACCCTTTGTACCCCCGGCCCCGGTAGCCACTGTCACTACGGACGCCTCCCTGATTGGGTGGGGGGGTCATTATCAGGGCAGGATGGTTCATGGGACGTGGCAACCGTTCGAACACCACCTGCACATAACTGTCCTAGAGATGAGAGCAGTGCTTTTAACGTTGCAAGCCCTCAACGACTTTCTTCCCTTGGGAACAATTGCAGTTCACACAGACAACATGTCTGTAGTATGGTATATCAACAAACAGGGCGGAACCAAGTCCTACCCCTTGTGTCGAGAAGCTCTCAGACTTTGGCAATGGGCGATCTCCTCTCATCGGTTTCTGGTAGCAACGCATATCCCTGGGAAAACCAACATTTTAGCGGACAGATTGAGCAGAGCTATTCTCATGCCTCACGAGTGGTCTCTCAAACAATCTATAGTGGAGGAGATTTTTCTACAATGGGGCCGCCCATGTTGCGATCTTTTTGCTACTCCCCAAAACAGCAAATGCCCAGACTTCTTCTCTCTCTTCCCACTGCCAGGCCATCCCCCCAGAGACGCTCTAACCCAGGATTGGCCCCAGGGACGTCTTTATGCCTTTCCTCCTTTTCCGCTGATTCCACAAGTACTCCAGAAAGCCACCGTTTTGAGAGCCAAAATGATTCTCATTGCTCCCTATTGGCCTCGACAGATTTGGTTCCCGTTCCTCCATCGCCACCTTTTGGTGCAGCCGTGGCATCTGGACCCAGTACCAGACCTTCTGACTCACCAATCGGGTCAGCTGCACCGGTCTATCCCCTCTCTCAACCTCACAGCATGGTTGCTCCACTTCCTTTCTTAGCCAGGCTTCCTATGATCTCTAATCCTGTTAGGGACATCATAGTGGCTTCCCTAAAATCCTCTACTAGAGGGATTTATACCAGCAAGTGGAAGCGTTTTTCTTGTTGGGCAAAAGCTAAAAACATTGATCCTTTTACTGCTCCAGTGCAAGCAGTTTTGGATTTCTTAGCGGAAATCTTTCACGCGGGCTCTTCTTCTTCCACGGTCAAAGTTCAGTTGGCTGCTATCTCGAACTTTCATGCCGGGTTCGCAGATCACAACATTATGTCCCACAGGCTTTGTAGAGCCTTCTTAAAAGGAATTTTTCTCCTGAAACCTCCAATCAGGAGTCCTCCTCCTCAATGGGACCTAAATTTAGTGCTGACATCCTTGATTCTTCCTCCCTTCGAGCCAGCTGTTTCATGTTCCCTGTAATTTCTTTCATGGAAAACTTTATTCCTGGTTGCTATTACATCGGCTAGGAGGGTATCTGAACTTCATGCTCTCTCTGTTCGTCCCCCCTATTTGGTCTTCCACAAAGACAGAGTATCATTGAGAACTAATCCGACCTTTTTGCCTAAGGTCGCCTCAAAGAGTAATTTGAATCAGTCTATTGACCTTCCTGTATTTTTCCCAAACTACTCAAACAGATCGGAACAAAAGCTACATTATCTTGATGTTCACCGCCAACTCCGATATTATTTGGACAGAACAAAACAATTCAGGAAATCCGATCAGCTCTTTGTTTCTTATGCTGATAACAAAAAAGGCCTTCCCGTCTCAAAGGTGTCCTTATCTAGATGGCTTTCTTCTGTCATCTCTGAAATTTATCAGCTCAGGGGAAAACAGCTGTGCTCGAAACCTAAAGCGCATTCAACCAGCAGCTTAGCCACTTCCACAGCCTTTCAAGCTAGACTTCCATTAGACACTATTTGTGCAGCAGCCACTTGGGCCACTCCTCATACCTTCGTTTCTCATTACAAATTGGATTTGGCCTCCAGGGACAGAGCCAGTTTTGGCTCTACAGTTCTCAAGAGTCTGTTCCATTGAGCCACCCAGGATAGAGGTGCTAGGGACGCGGTCCCATCAAGCAAGAATGAAGGCGAGATTGACAACTTAACATTGAGAAGTTATGTACCTACCATAACGTTCCATGTTAGTTGTCTTCTCTCGCCTTCTTTCTTGCAACCCTCCCTCCTTCCCCCTGGCCTGGACAGACCTTTTTCTCTCTACATGGAAGTATGTTTATTAAGACCATTCAGTTCTGGTCCTCCATAACCATCCTTCAGGCTTTTTCTCTGTCTTCTTTCTTCCCTTTGGGAAGTTTTTATGCTAGGTGTTTTTGCCTATAGACAACAAACGAGATCTGGGTACTTACCGCCTTGCATCATGGGATATGGGGCTGCCTCGAGCTGGTAAAAGTGGCTCTCGAGCTTAGCAAAGTGCCGAGTCAGAGCCGAGGGTCGGCTCCGAACCCATCAAGCAAGAAAGAAGGCGAGAGAAGACAACTAACATGGAACGTTATGGTAGGTACATAACTTCTCATTTCATTGCGTTCAGTATTATTAATAATATCACCTAGTCTCATATCAGTCCTGGGAACCTCCAATACTTGAAAGGCAAATTTATGCTGATCCCCTTCCTGTGCTACATGTTTAGCAAGTGCACTATAATCTTTTACTAATACAATATAAATGGTCTCTTATCCGTTCACGGAGATGTCTGTTGATCTTGCCAACATAAACTTTTCTACATGTCATACACTTAGCTAAATATACTAGATTTTTGGTGTTACAATCTGCTTTAACATTAAACATGAACTTATGCCCGAGTCAGGATGTATAAAGCTCGGATCTTCATTTATACTAGTATAAAAATTACAAGCACTACATCTCTTAGTGCCTGTCAATATATGGTTCATATCTTGCCCTTCATGTTTAGGGTAACATAACTGTATTCGTAACAATTTTTTATTCCTGTAAACAAAAGAGGGCTTAGTTCCAAGAATTCCAGCTGTATTTTCATCAGTTTGCAAAACATGCCAATGTTTACTAACTATATTCTTAAAAACATTGACTTCAGTACTGTATGTTAAATTAAAACAACATTTTCTATCTCTAGATATATGATTTGAAACATTTCTTCTCTGGGGTGAGGAAAAATAAGGTTTACCAAGATTCTTCCTCTCCTTCCTAATTACTTCACTCGTTTTATGAACCTCAGTACTATCATAACCCCTATGTTCAAAATCTTTAGTGAGTTTTACCAAGCTCTCTTCAAAATCTATATCAACTGTTATTCTTGAGGCACGTAACATTTGTCCCTTCATAACATTGGAGAATATATGTCCCAGATGCATACTATCTCTGTGTAAGTAAGAAGGTGCATAACTTTCTTTCCTATAAACATTTGTGGAAATTCTGCCATCTTCTTTATCTCGCTGTATTTGTACATCCAAATAATGTGAAAACTCATAAGAGCAGAAGTAAACTTCAGGAAACTGACTCTTGTGTTTACATAATCAAAGAACTGTAAAAGTTCTGCCTCAGTTCCTTTCCATAAAAGGAAAAGATTGTCTACAAAACGACAAAAGAATGCTATATTCTTCTCTATTAGGCATTTAATATATTGAGATTCCCATTCTGCCATTGCAAGGTTGGCGTAGCTTTTGGCACAAGGAGTGCCCATAGCTACGCCAGCCAATTGCAAATAATAATGGTGATCAAAAATAAACACGTTGTGTTCTAAAGTCATTTTCAGTAAAAAACATATGAGGTCAAGGTGTTGTACACTGTATTCACTATTTCTTAAAACAAATGCTTTCATCATTTCTATTCCCTCTGAATTGGGAATCATGGTGAATTGCGATACAACATCCATGATAACAAAAAAATCAAAATCACAAAACTCTGTAGAATTCAAATACATATAAAACTGTTCAATAAATTGTTTACTGTCTTTTAATACTAAGTCATATTTGTCCAGTATAGGTCTCAATTGTTTTTCAATATAGATGGAAAAAGATTCTGTTAACCAGCCAGTGCCCGAAACAATAGGACTAAATTTAGGGGTTTGTGAGTCCTTGTGTACTTTAGGTAACCCATGTAAATATGGAACCAGTGGTTGTTCAATAATAAAATACTGAAACATTTCCTTGGAAATGATACCCATCTGCAATGTTTCTATAAGTGCCCTCTGCACTCTTGATTTCATTGCTTCTATTGCAACCACATCAATTATCTTATAGGCGTTAGAATCACTCAACATTTCCCTGATAGTATCAAAATAATAGGCCCTGTTCATAATAACTATTGACCCCTGTTTATCGGCTGGGTGAATAACTGTAGTATTATCATTATGCAAATTACTGCAAGCCAATTTTTCATCAATAGATAAATTCATAAACTTATTACATTTTCTCTTACAAAAAAATAGTTATAGACATCTTCTTCACACAATCTGAAAAAAATTTCAAAAGCAGGATTGGTTGCAGGTATACAATTAGCACAGACTGAGTTATACAGAGGCTGGTGATGTTTTTGCTGATAGTGAACTCATTGATCAAGCATCTGCTTATGAACAGCGTTTACTTACAACTAAAAAAAAAAAAAAACTTCAGTGTGACATCTGTGATTTCAGCAACAATGGTTTTTTACTTGGCCCAGAGAACCAGTTGTAATGCTTAATATACCTAGGATGAATGAGTTGAATGAGAATCTTGTTACCACAGCCACACCTACAACAGAACATCAGAAGGAAGTCTTGCCCTCTATTCAGAGTGCACCTATGCATTCGGTGTATAGTAAGCCGCTTGCGGATGAGGCCCTTGCCATTCCAGTACAGCAACCTGCAGATAGAGCTCGAGGATTGGAGCCTGTTGTTAGAAGTAAAGCGGGCTCCGTGGTAAATGAACAAGTTTTTTCCGGTCTACCTCTCCCTTTCAAGAGGCACAGGGCGAAGTCGGTCAAGAGTACTTTAAAGGGAAATGGGGTAAAAAGGAAGCAACATTTCCAAGACAGCAATTATACCCTGAAAAGGATGTGGAACATGAACAATGCAACTTAGTATGGAACATTTCGGTTCGAATACTTACGGACCTTGAATATACGGTACTGAATAGAGGTTTGTCATTCATTCCTGCCCAAATGGCTGATTTACCTGAAACTTTATTAGACTTTAGACTGTTTGTACGTAATTTGTCTTCGAAAGTAATTTTTAAAGATCAAGAATTTAGTGTTGCTACCTGTATTTTTAAAAAGCCTAGTGCTTTTATACCTGCAACCAATCCTGTTTTTGAACATTTTCTTAAATTGTGTGAAGAAGATGTCTATAACTATTTTTTTGGTAACAGAAAATGTAATACATTTGTGAATTTATCTATTGTGAAAAATTGGTTCTCAGTAATATACATAATGATAATACTATAGTTATTCGCCTAGCCGATAAAGGGGGTCGATAGTTATTATGAATAGGGCCTATTATTTTGATACTATCAGGGAAATGTTGAGTGATTCTAACGCCTATAAGATAATTGATGTGGTTGCAATAGAAGCAATGAAATCAAGAGTGCAGAGAGCACTTATGGAAACACTGCAGATGGGTATCGTTTCCAAGGAAATGTTTCAGTATTTTATTATTGAACAACCACTGGTTCCATATTTACATGGGTTACCTAAAGTACACAAGGACCCACAAACCCCTAAATTTAGACCTATTGTTTTGGGCACTGGCTGGTTAGCAGAATCTTTTTCCATCTATATTGAAAAACAATTAAGACCTATACTGGACAAATATGACTTAGTATTAAAAGAGTTTTGTGATTTTGATTTTTTTGTTATCATGGATGTTGTATCTCAATTCACCATGATTCCCAATGCAGTAGGGATAGAAATGATGAAAGCATTTATTTTAAGAAATAGTTAATACAGTGTACAACACCTTGACCTTATATGTTTTTTTACTGGAAATAACTCTAGAACACAATGTGTTTATTTTTGAGCACCATTATTATTTGCAATTGGCTGGCGTAGCTATGGGCACTCCTTGTGCCAAAAGCTACGCCAACATTGTAATGGCAGAATGGGAATCTCAATATATTAAATGCCTAATAGGGAAGAATATAACATTCTTTCTTCGTTTTGTAGATTTTTTCTTTTTATGGAAAGGAACTGAGGCAAACTTTTTATAGTTCTTTGATTATGTGAGCACCAAAGTCAGTTTCCTGAAGTTTATTTTTGAATACTCTTCTGAGTTTTCACATTATTTGGATGTACAAATACAGCGAGATAAGGAAGATGGCAGTATTTCCACAAATGTTTATAGGAAAGAAAGGTATGTACCTTCTTACCTGCATAGAGATAGCATGCTTCCGGGACATATATTCCCCAATGTTATGAAGGGACAAATGTTACGTGCCTCAAGACTAACAGCTAATGATATAGATTTTGAAGAGAGCTTGGTAAAACTCAGTAAAGATTTTGAACATAGGAGTTATGATAGTACTGAGGTTCATAAAATGAGTGAAGTAGTTAGGAAGGCGAGGAAGAATCTTGGTAAACCTTATTTTTCCTCACCCCAGAGAAGAAATGTTTCAAATCATAGATATAGAGATAGAACATTTTGTTTTAATTTAACATACAGTAGTGAAGTCAATGTTTTTAAGAATATAGTTAGTAAACATTGGCATGTTTTGCAAACTGATGAAAATACAGCTGGAATTCCTGGAACTAAGCCCTCTTTTGTTTACAGGAATAAAAAATTGTTACAAAGACAGTTATGTTACCCTAAACATGAAGGGCAAGATATGAACCATATATTGACAGGCAGTAAGAGATGTGGTGCTTGTAATTTTTGCACTAGTATAAATGAAGATCCAAACTTTATGCATCCTGACTGTGGGCATAAGTTCATGTTTAATGTTAAAGCAGATTCTAACACCAAAAATCTAGTATATTTAGCTAAGTGTATGATATGTAGAAAATTTTATGTTGGCAAGACCAACAGACGACTCCGTGAATGGATAAGAGACCATTTATATTGTATTAGTAAAAGATTAGAGTATAGTGCACTTTCTAAACATGTAGCACAGGAAAGGGATCAGCATAAATTTGCCTTTCAGGTATTGGAGGTTACCAGGACTGATATGAGACTAGGTGATATTAATAATACTGAATGCAATGAAACTAGATGGATTCTTAGACTCAGAGCGCATAAAGGCTCCGGTCTAAATGATGTAGTCCCCCTGAAACCAGAATTAAAGAACAGGGTTTTGTGAAA
Organism: Protopterus annectens; assembly: GCF_019279795.1. Taxonomy (NCBI): domain Eukaryota; kingdom Metazoa; phylum Chordata; order Ceratodontiformes; family Protopteridae; genus Protopterus; species Protopterus annectens. Next base: position 1,458,166,078 of record NC_056744.1, on the reverse strand, counting down.
GTAATTTTATATAATATTTATACTACATTAGTTAATATAAAATATATCTAGATTTTCAGGTCATTTAGAATTTTTAACAGTTTTTATGTATCTTGTTCATACATGTGTTTTTTATGAAGGATGTTTTTTACTGTGGTTGTTTTTTAAATAGCTCTCTTTCTGAGCACATTTACTACTGTTTTACATATCACATGACTAATTATTGTTAATTGATGGAGTACTTAAACCTGTGGTTTTTTTGGTGTTTTTGTGATCTGAAGAAGCAGTTGCTTGATTTGTGAAAGCGCTCATCTTTTTTATTAAACTTTTTGACTACATTGGATTTGGAATTTCATCTTTTATGAGCCGTGGAATTGCACTTTGCTTGTTTCTTTACACACACACACACATATATATATATATATATATATATATATATATATATATATATGGTTCCGCTTCAGAATCTTGAGTTACTGAAAACTCGAACTTCATATGGTCGAGACCATATGATCGAGTTTTCAGAAACTCGAAATTGTGAAGTGTTAAAAAAAAACACTTTATGTTAGTTGAAAGTAAGTTTTTTGCAGGGGGACAAGTCCCCCTACACCCTCCCTACTTAACTATACCATCTCCGTTATTGCACTATAGCGAGGAAATGGAAAATCTCCCGTTCTGTGCTTCTGCATGCAGTGCGGAATGGGAGATTTCCCTTTTCCCGACTGTAGCGCGATCTTGGAGTTGGTATTCTTAAGTGGGGGGGGGTTGGCTTGCCACCCTGCAGAAACAATGTGTTTTACTTTCTTTTTTCTTTTTTTTTTTTATTCTTTCACTTTGGAATTTCGAGTTTCTGAAAACTTGATCATATGGTCTTGTCCATATGTAGTTTGAGTTTTCAGTAATTCCAGATTCTGAAGTGGAACTATATATATATATATATATATATATATATATATATATATATATATATACACATGTATAACATGTATAATATGTACATAGCTATGTGGCTCTGCGGACTACAGTAAAACACATAGACACGACCATAAATTTATGGAAAATGCTGCACGATGTTTGCAGCACCGACTGTGAAAATTCATGTACAGTCCCTACTTTCTGGTAAGCCACCAGGAGGAGTTTTGTAATGACATGATAGTATGGACAGTTAATGTTTCCTGCTTTGACAACTTTTGGTCTGATATTTTGAGAATTTATGTATGTTATAAAATCATTATGATGAGGCTCTAAACTTCATTCTCAAACTGAGTACAAATAAAGTTACGGAATTACTGGATACTGTAGGACTATTTTGGCATCAGTCAAAAAGATGTTTAAGCTGATTCATACTAGATAGTTTATTTGTAGGATTCAAGCAGAAGCAAAAATGGAAATAATTTAGTTTTAGTATTAGAATATCAGTTGCCTGCTGCTTTTGGCATTACTGAAGAACTCCTTGACACAGGTTCTAACCTGACAAAATTAATTTTCTTTTTTTTTGCAGCAAGTTGAGACTTACCACAGAAGCTTTTTGGGCCTCCTGTACTCTCTAATAAAGGAAGAAAAGAGACAGGAGAAGAGAAGGTAAAGGAGTGGAGTAGATAGAGGAGAGAAAGTAAAGGAGTGAAGTAGAAGGAAGATGCTGGGAGCATTTCAATCTGTCAAAGGCAATTTCAGAGAATGCAAAGAAACCAAAGCCAGTTTGCCAAAACCGCCTTTGATGGATCGATATGAATCCAAAGATCCTAATACTCAAAGGAATCTGACTCTCTCTCTGGAGTGGACTGAGAGATTCCAAGCTCAAGGGTAAAGAGGCAGTGGAAGCTGATTGAGAAGTTTGACCATTAGGGGTTCTGTCAACTAGTGCAGTACTGTACTAGGAAGGATATACTTCTATGTCTGGTGCTAACTAGTGCAAAGGTATTTATTTCATTTGTTTTATTCTTCGTTAAACAGGGTTAAACTGTATTCCAGATTGATCATTTTAAGGCACATCCTAGGAAAATAAAAATGGTAAAATAAACATAAAGACATAAAGAATTAAAACTGCCAAAAAGAAGAAACAAACAACAAATAAATCCAAACTTCTTTTGTTATAAAGAACCAGCCCAAAATGATAAAGACATAAAGCATTTAAAAAACATAATGCTGCTAGTTGTAAAAGACAGCTCAGCTGATGTACAACATTAAAAAAGTTGTAAGAAAATATTAGTTGCAGTCTTCTTTCCCACTGCTGAAGTATTATGGTCCCTAGCTACGTAGTTAGCATCTTTTCCCCGCACTACAGAATGACCCTAAACTGTCATAGATGTTCAGCTAAAGGTACCGTTAACCAGCAGTGATCATGCTACTGCATGGTTTAGAGTAGGAGGAAGGGCAAAAGTAAAAAGGCAGACAGTGGTGTGGGATTTCAGAAGAATGGATTATATTGTTACAGGGGTAATGATTAAGGATGAGTTAGTAGACTGATAGCAAATCAAGGAAATAGACAAGTTATGGGAATGGGTCAGCGATGGAGTAGTAAGAGTTATAGACATGGGTGTAAGAAGAGAGAGAAATGCAATGCAGAAAGAGAATAAGACCAGTGTAACTACATAGGACTACGAGGCTAACAAGTAGGGCAAATGTTATGGCCTAAATGAAGCGGAAAGTAAGGGACTGGTGGAGAGCAAAGCACAAGGAGGCTAGCAAAACTGCAACAAAGATGGTACAAGCACCAGAGGCTAAATTTGAAAAGAAGTTAGCAGCTGGACTTAAATGAGGAAAGCAGGGACCTTTTTTAAGTATGTAGCATTAAGAAGGAGAGGAGGGGAGGGAAAAAACTGACCAGTCTAAGCAAAAATAGGAGGTGGTTTGCAGAAGACTGGGAAAAAAGCAGAATTGCTGACTGAGTAATTTCTTCACAGAGGAAGTAATGAAAAGAGAGAGATAGAGCCAGGCTAGGACTGAAGCAGGGCAAAATTGTATAACACTGGACAGACACCAGAATAGGGAGGGTAAAGGCTCACAGGGAGCTGGCTGACCATGGGGAGGATAAACCACAAGGACCAGAGGGCCACATTCCAGTAATCTAGCCATGGTGGTGGTAGACCCTTCCCCATGGAGATCTTCAGCAGATCACTGACTACAGTAGAAGTATCAGAGGACTAGAGGGCTGCAGTTGTGGTACTCCTGTACAAGAGGGGAAAGAAAAATAAAACTGAACAACAGCCCTGTTAACTTAACAGCAGTGTCAAGTAAAGTTATGGAGAGAATTCTGAACAGAAGACCAACAACATTTTTAAAGAACAATCCAAGACAGCAACCACCATGGATTTACATGAAGGAGCTTTCAGTGAAACCTGATCCAGTAATAGAACTGGTTTATGAGTGAGCTGTACTGGGGAGTACTGGTAGTCTGCATGGACTTCAGCAAGGCACTTCACTCTGTACCACAGGAGACTGATAGGAAAATTGGATGGACTTGGGGGTATGACCATAAAGAACTGGATAACTGTATGGAAAAATAGTAGGGCACAGAAGGGTAGTGTCAGTAATTAGGAAAGTAAGAAACAAAATACTGCATGGGGTCTTTCCTGGGTCTAGTGCATTTCAGTGTGTTTATCTGAGGCATATTTGTTGGGACAGAGTGCAGGATTAATCTTTTTGCTTATGACACAAAGATAGGTGCAGCAGCAGAGGACAGGTGAATAGTTTAGTGATGGAATTGGAAAGAATGAACAAGTGAGCAGAAAGGTGGTAGTTGAAGTTCAGTGCAGAACGATGCAAACTATTGCACTTTGGGTACATCTGTCTTGTGAAATATTAGCTGGGGTACTCAAAGTGGTGGCATTAGAGCAAAAAATCAGTCTACAGGTGTTGATTACACCTAAATTGAACTACTGGGAACTCATCAAAAAGTCTGTGACAGTCTCAAACAAAATGCTAGGGCCTATCCTTGTGGAAAATAAATTATAATGCAAATAAATACTTTCATTCTCCAGTGCATTGATTAAACCATGTCTTGAGTACCCTTTGCAGTTCTGGAGGCCAAATATGAAAAAAGATGTTCACCTCCTGGAATGCAGTCATAGGAATACAACCTGAAAAAATCAATGAGATGCAGAGGAATGTGACTAGAGGTTAGAGGGGCTAGAGTTCTTCTCCTTGAAGTGAAACATGTCAGGGGGACATGCTAGTGATACACAAGATCATGTCATGTGAGGGAGTCACACTGAACAGGAAGAATTGAGGGGAAGGTGGGGTACAGGCAGTGACTTATAGGGAATAAGTATACTCTTGATCTTCTAAAGTACTTTTTTACACAGAGGTTTGTGGATCCACTGGATGGGCTACCAGAATAGCTGGAGAGGAAATGTACAGGGCATTTAGGAAACAAGGGGAAAACAGAACATTAAGGCACGTAAAAGTGCAGACTAGATAAGCTTATTTTATTGTTTTACCATTCTTGTAATGTAGTAAAAGTACTGAAGTATGTAGCAACAACCTGACACAAGACAAGACGAGTGTACACTGCAAAGTCCAACAAGGTTTAATAGCTGAGTAAAACAAGCTTACAGCAATCAATAGCCTGGTGCACACTCCGGTAACTGCAAGCAACTTGGATTCTGTGCAGCCAGATCATTTTTAACTTTTTATTGCTTGGCAGTTACCGGAGTATGCACTGGACTATTGATTGCTGTAAGCTTGTTTTTTTCAGGTATTAAACCTTGTTGGACTTCTCAGTGTACGCTCGTCTTGTCTTGTGCCTATTAGTTTTTGGACGTTTTTAGTAAACAACCTGATACAGGACAGGAAGAGAAGGAATTTTAATGATGCATAAGAAAGTGACTGTGAACAACAGAGGTATCTAGAAGAAAAGCATAGGGCCAATGCAGAAATATAAATGAGAAAGAACAGTAAGAGACAATGTAGACATGGCTTTGGAATAACAATTTTCTTGGGAGACATTCTGAAGGGTACAGTGTCAGAAAGTCTTTCTCTAGACAGACAGAGAGAGAGAGCGAGAGAGAGAGAGAAATGATACATTTTTGGAGCAGAGTTGACAAAGATTTGGGTCCTAGCTCCCCACCTTTCCTCATGGACTATAAGGCTACTAATTTTATTTCAGATGCTGCAAAAGAATGAGAAATTACTGGATGGTGCTGAGATCCATGATGGTGAGGGAATATGATGAGTAGCATAACTGACTAGCAGTGTTTCTCAGTAGTTCCTTGTAGTGTTTGCTTTTTGTTTGAAAGCACTAAAATAGAAGGCACAGAAAAATGCTGGGAATCTATGATGGTACCCAATAGGATAGTAATGAGCAATTCTTGAGAAGCAGAGAACAATCTTTGGTGTTTAACACTTCTTCTTATGCATCAAACCTGATAAATATTGTACCATAAGAATTTGTAAAAGACAGCTTTGCTGCCCTGAATAGTCATCTTGTGTCAGTTAACAGAAAACTATATATTAGGACCCTTCTCATATCCTTGATGACTCATTCATGACCCTTGACAGCACTTTAAACAACCATCCATTCTTCTTCTTCCTGCAATGCAATCCCATCTAAAATTATACCCAAACTGAGCTTTATTAAGGATTTTCGGCTGGAAACAGATTGTCTAGCCTGCTTGGATTACTTATGAATACGTAGTAATTTTGTATAATTTTTTCAAATTATATATTTTTTATTATTTTTTGACTCAGGACGAGTTTAAGTTTGCTACTTTAACTACCATTATCTGATCTGATTAATATATAGTGATTAACTCTCTCTCTCTCTCTAGATATATATATATATATATATATATATATATATATATATATATATATTGAAAACCTTCCACACAGAGAAGTTTCTTAAACTGTTTTGAAAAATTTTACTTTAACGCTACATTCTCAACTCTTTCAGCTTAGTATTTTATCGCCTTTAAGTTGTTTTTCCTTTGTGTGAGTGAATTTTTTCCCCTCTTTTTACCACTGGTATTTATGCATACCATCGTTGGTACAGGCTTATACTTTATACCCTTTGGTATTCTCTCTATCATCGCTGGTATCCCCCCCCCCCCTTCCTTTCCTTCTTACCCTTTAGGTATATCTTTTTACCATTGTTGATATTAAATATATATATATATATATATATATATATATATATATACCTATCTTCTTCTCACCTGTTTGTTACTGTTGAGTGCTATTTACTCTTTGGACTGCTAGTTGTTGTTGCTGTTAATTTTGTTGAATTTCTCAAAATTGTTAACTGCTTTTTATGATGTCTGATAAAAAGGGCACTACAAACTTTAAGCAGTGTGATAAATGTGGTGGGAAAATGCCAAATTCGGACAGTCACTTGACTTGTGTGTATTGCCTTGGAGTTGTACACTTGAAGAATCAACCTCTTTGTGAGATATGTAAGGGATTTAGTACCCGCACAGTGGTGGAATGCAAGAACAAATTAATTCTAAACATTTTTCTGAAAACTCCTTTCTCTGAGGCTTTAACTGAGGAAGAGGTCTCAACCCCTCCAAAAGAGTCTAAGAAAGGGAGCCATTCTCTGCCTTCCTCTCCTTAACCCCATGAATCAAAAACAACTAACATCCAGGTTCAAGCGGAACCGAAACAGAAATCTGTGAAAATGACTTTGACTACTACTATGGTACTGGAGTCCAAAACTCTTTCCTCAGTGCCATCTTTGTCTGTGGAACTGACCATATCTACAACTACCGCGATACCGATACCTCCTTCGGTGCCACAGACCTCGACGTCAATGGTAGTCTCTACCATCAAACTGGGCACTTCCCTTCCCTCAACTTCTGGTCCCATGACTGTGGTGCCAAAGGTTAGGAAAATGGCCAGGACCCCATACTCCCCGTCGATCGATCCCTTTGTTGGACAGCAACTCAGTCCATTCCTAGAATGACCCGAATCTCCATTGGGGATGTCAACTCATTCCACCAGGAGCCTTTTGGAGCTCGACATAGTGAGACTTGTGGATCAGCTCTTAGCGGCCAGAGGCATTCCAACCACATCTAGGACCTCCCTCCCACCCAGAGCCGAGGGTTATTCTCCACAGACTCCTACCTATGTTCCTCCTTCAACCTCTCCACAGGTATTGGAGCCCCCCATACCAATGCCCATCCCTGTGCCAGCTTACTCGGTTCCTCTGGTAGACCTTGCTGTGGTTCCGGATCCGACCCTGTGGACCTCGACTCAATCAGAGCTGATCCACCCTCGAGATTGTGGCTGGTCTGTTGGCACCATGACCCCTAGTATGGCACCAGGGTTTTCTTTGGCGCCGACTATGGTTCTGGCTATGCTGATGACTCCGAGTCCTCTCCCGGCTCCTTTCCTGGAGGCAGGCTCATCAGAGTGGGGTGTGAGCCTAGTTACGAGGTTGTCCTTCTTGTTTCCAGGCTCCCTCTTCAGGCAGCCCTGCCTTTCAGGTTATGGATAGGGTACAAGCCTCAGTGGGCTCACAGCTGGCCCCTTTGGCACCAGAAGCTCATATCTATATGTCTGATCTGCTGCTGACACAGTCCACTACACTGGGACATTGAGCATGGGAGCAGCAAGATACCCTACCACAGGGCATCTTCTCTACAGAGTCCTCATAAGATGCCCCCCTGAGGAGCCCCTTGTAAGAGACTGTGCAAGAGGAAGCATATTGACTCCCCTGAGGAGTCCCTCATGGAAGATACAGATTACGATAAGGGGGATGGGTCCCCACGGTCACCCCCCTGAAGATGTCTCCTTTGGAGACATATTGGAGATCTTGAAACAGAGGGGTGATTGGAAGCCCACCAACACTTCCTCTGAGGAATCTATTTTCTTGCAGGCATTCCGTGCTTGATCTTCTACTTCCTGGGTGACCCCGCCTGCAGATGAGCTGGTTAAGCTCATTGTGCAACTTGCCTGGAAGGCCCCTGACACCATTGAGCCAATCCCCTGGAGACTGGACAAAATTTTATCACCCCCAAAGGATCATTCCGATTGGTCCAAAGGCTTGGCAGTGGATGTTTTGGTGATGGTGGCAGCAACAAGGAAGGAACTCACAAAGGAGAGTCCTGCTATCCATCCTCCAAACAGGGAGTTTCGGATGATGGACAGGCTAGAGATGTGGGTTTACATTTCAACGACCTTTGCCATATGGTCGTTGAACTGTTTGGCACACTTTACCTACCTCCAGAGAGATTCATCGTGGAACTCTCAGGATCACTAGCAGGAGCAGTGTCTGACGAGGTACGTGAGAAAGTTACCTGGGGGCTCACTACCCTGGAGTCCATTTCTAACTCGTCTATGCAGTTGATTGCACACACAACCTAAGGGGTGGCCAGAGCAGTGGATACAGGCGTTGTTATGCGACAGCATGCCTAGATGCACTTATGCGATTTTGTGGACCCTTTCAAGTCTTCCTTTGTCAATGCTCCCATTGACACTTCCTCTCTTTTCGGACCAAACGTTAAGGACACACTAGCCAGGTGTGAGAAGGACGGAAAGACCCTTTTTGCCATGGGTGTAGATTTTTCCGCCCCCCCAACAATCCTATTCTAGGAATCAGAGGACCGGAAAGATGTGGTTCAGTTAGTCTCAAGGGCCTTTCCATGACACACGTGGCGAGTTTTCACCCAGGGCAGAGGGGAGAATTCATCAGGAAGACGCTCTCCCAGAGACAGAAGGGGCATGTGTAACCAAGGGTCTAGAATTTCCTTGTTGGGGCAGCCCTAGCAGCGCTTCTGAAGAGTGGCCTGATTGCTTTCTTCTGGAACAGACGGGGGAAGATTCTCTCTGCACCATTCAGCCTGGCATTCTGTAACAACAGATTTCTAGGTGCAGAAGATAATGCCCAGAGGTTACCATATCTCCTTCGATCTCTATCCAAGGCCACAAAGGAGAATCCCTGACATTCCACCCAGTCAGAGAGACCTAACAGTTCAAGAAGTTTTAAAGCTGCTCAAAAAAAGTCACCCAGACAGTCCCATCAGATCAAATAAAATCTAGATTTTACTCAAGATTCTTTTTAGTGCTAAAAAAGACAGGGGACTGGAGGCCGATCTTAGACACAGCATCCTAAACAAGTTCGGCAAAGAGACCAAATTCCAGATGGTCATGGTTTAGTCCATCCTTCCATTTCTGGAAAAAGACGACTGGATGTGCTCGATAGATCATCAGAATGCATACTATCACATAAAAATGGCGAAACACTCCAGAAGATATCTCCGTTTTCGGTTGGGAGTCAATCATTACCAATTTCAAGCTCTGCTCTTTGGTCTCTCCACAGCTCCCAGAGGGTATACCAAATGCATCACAGTAGTAACAGCTCACTTGAGGCTGCAAGGATTCTGGGTGTTTCCATATCTAGGCAATTGGCTCCTTACTGCCCCCACCAAGCATCTACTGCTTCAGGCCTTACAGTACACCTTGCAACTTGCACGACTCCTAGGAATCTCAATAAACAGGGACAAATCAAAATCAGAACACACACAATGTGTAGAATTCATTGGAGCAACACTTGACACAAGGTCTTACCTGGTCTCTTTACCTCTTCACAGGCTTCAAAGATTGAGATTCCAACTCTGAGTGATACTCTCTCAGGACAAGGTTCCAGATCATTCCATTCTGCAACTACCAGGGTCTATGGCAGCAGCCATTACTATGGTCCCTCTAGCAAGACTCCAGATGAGATTACTGCAATGACTTCTAGCATCACAGTGGTCCCTACTGACACAGCCCATGTCCTATCCGATCCGCATTACAGACCATTGCAAACAAGACTTAAATTGGTGGTTGAAGCCAGAAATGGAACTATGGAGACTTCCATTCTCATCCCCTCAACCCAAGGCATTAGTGACCATGGATGTATCCCAGATGGGATGGGATGGGGGGCATTTTCAGTCACGGACAGTCCAAGGCACTTGGTCCCCTGTAGAGGCCAGTGTGCATATCGATGTCCTAGAACTGAGGGCAGTGCTTCTAGTGTTGCAAGCCTTTCAATCTGTCCTTCCATCCAGGACAGTTGTTATCCAGTTGGACAACATGTCGGTCGTCTTGTACATCAACAAACAAGGGGGAACCAGATCCTACCCCTTGTGTCAGGGAGCCTTGAGAGTTTGAAAATAGGCGATAGCTTCCAACCACTTTCTGATAGCAATGGACATTCCTGGGAATTCCAGCATGATTGTGACCAAGCTGAGCAGAGCACGAGTGGTCCCTCAATCCAGAAGAAGCAATGAAGATTTTTCCACTGCTGTGGCCAGCCTTGCTATGACCTATTCACCTCCCCTTTCAACCACAAATGAAGCAGCTACTTTGCCCTAATTCCCCCTCAGGGGGAGTCCCCGAGGGATGCCCTAGTACACGATTGGCCCCTGGGATTGCTTTATGTCTTCCCTGCCTTCCCTATGATTCCACAATTTCTAAAGAAAGCAGTTCGGTTAAATGATCCTCATTGCACCCTGTTGGCCCCAACAAGTCTTGTCTCCTTACCTTTGGCCTCACCTGGTTCATCCACCGTGGACCCTGGATCCAACTCCCAGGTTGCTGTTGCATCCCCAAAGGTGATCCATCCAACCCTGTCGAGCCTCAAGCTGACAGCTTGATACCTCTACTTCCAGTAATTGCCAGGTATAACAATTTATCTTCCCCTGTTCGTAAAATTCTTCTGCCTTTGCATAAACCGTCCACCAGAAAAATTTATGCTAGTAAATGGCATAGATTTGTTTTATGGTCACGAGGGAAAACACTGGATCCTTTCTCTGCTCTTATTGATTCCGTGTTGGAGTACCTATCAATACTACTACATTCAGGAGCATCAGCTTCTACAATTCAGGTCCATTTAGCGGCTATCTCCAACTTCCATAATGGTTTCCAAGGTTCCTCCCTCATGTCTCACCATCTCTGTAAAATTTTTTTGAAGGGAGTCCTGCATATTAAACCGCCCTTCAAAGAATCCACTGAACCTTGGGATTTCACTCTAGTCCTACAGACTTCGACCCATCACCCCTTTGAGCCCTCGGCCACTTACGATATGAAATTTTAGTCTTGAAAGACCTTATTCTTGGTAGCCATCACCTCAGCAAGAAGGATTTCAGAACTACAGGCTCTGTCTGCAAAACGTCCTTACATAGTTCTTCACAAAGAGAAAGTATCACTTTGGACTAACCCGTCTTTTCTACCCAAAGTTGCCTCGGACTTACATATTAACCAATTCATTGATCTACCAGTTTTCTTCCCAAAGTTTTCTAATAAAGGAGAATATTGTTTGCACTTATTGGATGTACATAGACAATTACATTTCTATCTAGACAGGACTAAATCATTCCGAAAGTTTGATCAATTATTCCTGTCCTTTTCAGGACCCAGGTTGGGAAAATCTGTTTCCAAAGTCACATTGGCAAAATGGCTGAGACTGCATTTCCTTTATTTATCAACAGAAGAAAATACATTTAACCACTAAAATCAAAGCATCAGTGGCTACTTTGATAGCTTTCCATTCCAGAGCTTCTATGGATGATATTTGCACAGCAGCCACCTGGGCTATTCCGTATACCTTTATCACTCATTACAAATTGGACTTGGTCTCCGGTGGAGAGCATCCTTTGGCTCAATGGTACTCAGGAATATCCTTCCATAGGGCCTCCTGGGACATAATGTAGATAGGGACTCTGTCCCATCCTTCATGAATGAATGAAGATTAACAACATCAAATAAAGAAGTTATGTTCTTACCATAACGTTCCATCTGTGTTGTTGATATTCATTCATTCATGACATCCCACCCTACTACCACCTCCAAAAGACTCCTAGAGGTTTGGACTTGGTTCTGGTCATTTGGTGGTGTTCTTGGTCAGATGAAGCCTCCGCTTTCTGTCCTGTCGGCAAACTTGATCTGTGGAAACAGGGAGAGGGGCACTATGGATAGTATTAGCTCGAGAGTTTTTGGCTGGCGCAAGCTTGGATATCGGCCGAGTCAGTTCCGAGGACGGAACCAAAACCCATCCTTCATGAATGAATGGAGCTCAGCAACACAGATGGAACATTATGGTAAGAACATAGCTTCTTTTTCATGCAGTATGGTTTTCAGTATGTAGGCTATTGAAGATGTTATTTACCAGTTGGTGATGGAAGAAATTGGACATGGAGCTGAAAATTAGCAGTTGCTTCTCTGCCATCTACAAGCAATCACTGAAAATTGGTAAAGTTAAATTTTCAGAGGTAATATATAGTCTAGAAAATTGAACTGTGGAACTTGGTAGGCTTGTTTTTGTTTTTTTTTTAAATACTTGAAAGTGGTTGCAGGGGAGGATGTGAAGCTTTTACCTGATCAACACATTACAGTGGGACTTGTTAAATGCATTGTACTCATGATTCAGGAAAAAGCAGATGAGAGAGAAAAGCAAAATGAATGGGTGGAGCAACAACTGATAAATACAGAGGACAATGCATGGAGTCAAACCTGTGGGGGTGTGAAAGGCAAGATGGTATTGTATAACATTTGCGGGTGATTGTAATGGTGAAGTATTTACTAATACCAGAGACTTATGGGAGGCTCAGACCCAAAATGATTTCTGATATATTAGAAAGAAGTAGGAACGTGGGCAACTATGGCAGTCAGGTAAAGGGCTATCAGTAGTTGAGGAATGATTGTGTATAATAAAAGAAAACACCCAGTGTATTGAGGTGGAAAAAATGAAGCCTTAGAAATTAGTAATTAGATTAAATTAATTAATCAGCTTTATTCTGAAGCAGCTAACAGCACAAACTTCATAAAAATCATATAATAAAATGAGTGGTTCCCATATCAGATATGAAGAAACACCTAGTGTTAAAAACAACCTTATTTGTAATCTATATATGTACAGCCAGTAAATATATTAAATTTGTTAAAACAGGATTAAAATACCAAATGAGAAAGAATGTAAGACACTGGAACAGTCAATATGGTTGATCTAACAATAAGAAACCAATAATACAATTCTCAGTTTATGATATAACTTAAAATGGGTCAAAACAGTACAAATTTGCAAATTCAAAATAAACAGATGTTATTTAAAAACAAATACCCCACACAATGTTAGGGTACATGTGAAAATGACAGTCTAGTGTTCAGTGTGCCTATCCCCTGTAATTAAGCTGCACGTGACTTAAGTACACTGGAAATAGATATATGATTGTTCAGCCCTGACTGTGTTGTGGCATTTAAGTTAAGTTGCAAGACAAGTTCTTTGTATTCTAAGATGCTTTCTGAAGCTTCCCCTCTAGGGTCCTTCAGTACCTTATCCAATACTGCAGATTTGTACTTGATGTTATTTATTTTATTTTATTGTATTTGTTTACCGGGAAAGTCCACTGTGCCTAAAAGAGCCCATTTTCAGTGGAGGCCCGGGGAGAAAAGCTCCAACGAGATACAGAAAAAATATAAACATTAATTGGTACAGAAATAGAAACAGTGTTACAGATAGTAAATATAGAATATGTACATAAAAGCAGGAATCTAGTTTGTTTGATTACAGTAATATATACAGAAAATATACATTAAAGCAGAATTCAATGAATTCAATCAGAGTGGTATAAACAGAGATATAATTATCCCCCATCACATTGAAGGGTATGCCTAAGCAAAGCATTATTAATGTTCATTTTACTAATATCTTATCATATGAATGTTCTTAAACCCTCTTTTTAGGGGGAGTTCCATTTTTCCAATGTAATATCCTTGGGAGTCCTGACACATGGCTATATATACTACTCCTGATATACTGCAATTAGCTACAGTTTGTAATTTCAAAAACTGACTGATGTTCTTCGTGTTTCACTGTTGCAGTTGTCACACTTGAGTTATCCCTGCCAGGGTAGCCCTCGGCCGGCCCGAATACCAGAGGCTTAGTATTTCTGCGTCCGTTGATGTCGCTCCAGGACTGACGTCAGGTCATCAGTAGTATAAAGTAAGCCAGCAGATGCCATTACATCAGTCTTTCTTGCCATGGAGCTCGAAGCAGAAGCAGTTCGCATGAGTGCCGGTCAGCCACTACCTGAGTTTCGTCTACCAAACTGAAGCTGAAGTCTTCTAAAGCTAAGTACCCTGTTGGGGATCCTTTTTTCTTGCACTAACCGATGTCAGAAAAAGTTTAAGAATTGTCTTGCCTGTGGGTAGCAAATACCACGCCGAGGCTTTCATTCTTACTGCGCCACTTGTTTAGGCCCAGACCACAACATCCCCCGTTGTCACTTCTGTGCTTTGTTCAACACCAGAACTATCTGTCGTCAGGCCCTTATTGTAGCTAGATATTTTCGTTTACAGTCCTCAAACTCAGATATGGCTTCGATAAGCCATCCGACAGCAGATCTTCCGAAAAAACATAAGATAAAGACAAAGACGGGCCGCACAGCCCAAACCTATTGGCGGCGGTCCCATTAAGCTAGTCATCCGTTCTCCAGTCCTCAGTGAGGTGCTTTTGCAGCCCCTGATGCCGGCTTCTGTGGATTCGCAGGTCACTATTGAGACCATTATGGAGTCTGGTATGCTGCAAAACTCTTCTTCAACTAAGGATCCTGCGGTCATCTCTACCTTGGATGGGTCCGGAGACGCTGAGCAGGCACCGGCTTCTGAGGAAGTCCTTCGCAGTACCCAGTCTCGACAGAAACCGTCTTCTTTTACGACTACTGTTCTTTTGACAATGACCAAGTTTCTTAGGCCCAGGGTACAAGCCACACCCAAGAAACCGACGACCCAATCTCTGGGCACCTGCTCCCTTGCCTCAGTCTCAAATGCTGATGAAGGGAAGCAAAGCTACCCCCTCCAAAAGGAAAAGAGATCTGTCCCCTATAGTTTTGTCTGAACAAGAGTCAGACGACTCTGATGCATCTGAATATGAAGACATGCAATCCCTCTCTACTTATGAGGATTCTGATGCAGGGGATTCCATCCCTTCAGCCTCTACCCCTGAGGATTTTTCCTTTGAGGAAACCCTTCATACTTTAAGGGAGCATTTCCAGTGGGAGAGTCAGGACACCCTCAGTCTAAAAAGAGACTCAAGGAATTCTTGGATCTTCCACAGCACAGACCCTTGACCATCCCCCCAGTCCTGGATGTTGTGGAAGATGTTTTCCTGGAATCCAGCTTGACTCCTGACACCCTCCCTCCTGCACCCATAAAACCAGACAGGTACTATAGAGTCCCTGACTCACACACATTTCTTTTTAAAAATGCTACGGCTGACCCTGAGGTAATTTCTCAAGGGCCTAAAGGGATTAAAGCAACCTCTGCTAAGAATCCCACCCCCACAGATAGGGATTCCCGAGCACTAGATGGATGGGATAAAAAAGTATACACTCCAGCTACTCTTGCTATCAGGGCACTGCTTTGTCAGTTCCATATGCTAAAATTTCAGCAACGTACCTTGGAACTCCTCAAACAAAAATGTCTTCCTTTCCTGCTTGTGCAGATTCTAAACAGTTACAAAAGTTAATGCATTCTGGAAGACAAGTAACTAAACACATCTTGCACTGTGGTTTTGATGCCCTAGAAGCTTCTTGCAGGGCAGCAGTCATTGGATCTGTCATTAGAAGGCATGTATGGTTTAAGAAACAGCCCTTGCCAGACCATGTCAAATCTAAATTGTTGGATGCCCCCTTGCACAAAGACAACTTATTTGGAACTAAGGCAGAAGAGGTCTTAAAAAAAATGGAAGAAAAAGCAAAATCTATGTAGACAGTTAAGGATTTCTTACAGGTCCAGCCACCCAGGTTCAGCAGGCATTGTCCCACCAAGCACTGGTCCTTTCCTGCTCCTGCTAAGCCAGTCCAGCCCAGACCCATTGGAACCAGCCCCCAACAGCAGCCACAGTTCAACATAGTGTCCCAGGGATACAAATTTTCTTTCCACACCCTTCCAACCCCAAAAGGGTTCCCAGCTCTACCTCCAAACCAGTGGGGAAGGGCTCAAAAGCAAGTCCTTTTCCTGATCTCTATGAGGGCAGTAGAGCATGCTCCTGCAGAACAGATAGACCAAGGTTTCTACTCCAGACTTTTTCTGGTACCCAGAAAAGAGGGAACCTGGCACCCCATCCTCGCTCTATCTATTCTAAACACCTTCCTGGTGATCCCCAAATTCAAAATGCTCACCCTCCAGCAGCTGCTACCCATGCTATCCAAGGATGTTTGGCTAGCCACCCTAGATCTAAAAGACGCCTACCTCCACATTCCTATCAGGGAATCATGCAGGAAATATCTCTGTTTCAGGGCAGGATCTCAGCACGTTCAGTTCTCTGCGCTTCCCTTTGGCTTATCTACTGCTCCCAGAGTTTTCACAAAATGTCTGGCTCTGGCCATTGCCTTTTGCAGACAAAGGAATGTCCAGATTTACCCATACTTAGATGACAGCCAGGAAAAGCTGCTCAAGCACGTGGCCTTTGTAAAGTCCCTACTAACCTCCCTAGGGTACACAATCAACAAAAAGAAATCCAAACAGGTGCCCACCCAAAGGATTATATTCCTGGGAGCAAGCCTGGAAACAGTATCCCAGATTGCATTCCTTACACCAGAAAAGTAAATTTTCCTGACAGCCTACTTCTCTCAACTAGCCACCAGACCCCATTTATCTGCAAGGAAGATCCTGCAAGCTCTGGGGTTCATGGCATCTTGCATACTACTCATTCAATATGCCAGAGTGCATATGAGAAAACTTCAGTGGTACCTAAAAAGCCTTTGGTGTCAACACTCTCTAGACCTGGAGACTCTTATACCTATAATTCCTTGCCTCAGAAAAGATTTTCTTTAGTGGGCAACAGCATGCTCCCACAACAAAGGACTACCTTTCTCACCACCCCCGCCACCCAGACCCTCAACACAGACGCATCAGACTATGCCTGGGGTGCACATTTGGACGGCAGGTGCATGCAAGACCAATGGAGCCCAAAGCAAATCCCTCTGCACATCAACCAAAAAGAGATAATGGCTGTCCAGCACGCCTTGATAGCTTTCAAGTCCCGTCTCTCCCCAGGGGCTCTCTTGATCAAAACAGACAACACCACTCTGATGTGGTATATCAACTAGCAGGGAGGGACTCACTCCTACCCTCTATGCAGGCTGGCCATGACCCTTTGCCACACAGCCTCTGCCATGCAACTCCAGCTGTTAGCACAATTCCTACCAGGTTCTCTCAACTCTCTGGCAGACTAATTAAGCAGAAATCGTCTGGATCCACATGAGTGGCAGCTCAACAGAAGAACCTTCGCCCTAATAACTCAAAAATGGGACACCCTGAAGGTTGACCTCTTTGCAACCCACACCAACCATCAGCTCAGCAAATTCTGCACCAGGGAGCATCACTGCATGGCTTGGGAAGTGAATGCCTTGCCCTTCCCCTGGGTCAATCCATTGGTCTATGCCTCTCCTCCACTACCTCTTATCCCCAGGGTACTGCTCAAAAATAAAGGAGTAAAAACCAAGGACAGTTCTAATAGCTCCAGACTGGCCTCACCAGCACTGGTACCCCTTGCTGCGCAGCCTGTCCCCAGTGCCACCATGGCATCTTCCTCAGATTCCAAACCTCCTGACCAAGAAGGAAGGGGAATTCATGCATCCCCAGTTGCAGACTCTCAGTTTGGCAGCTTGGCTTATTCCCTACCCCCCGATCACTCGGCCAACCTCAGTAAACAGGTTCTAGATGTTATACTAGTAGAAAGTCTTATGCTGACAAATGGAAAAGGTTCAGCACCTGGATTCAGGCTAAGGGAGCCAATATGGCACAGCCCTCCCTCCCTCTCATCCTGGATTACTTAGCTGACCTGCTACACAGTGGCCTCTCTTTTTCCTGTATAACAATTCATGCCTCTGCTATTGCTGCTCATTTCCCCACTGATCAGCCCCTTTTCTCACAACCTTTGATAAAACAGTTCCTAAGAGGGGCTAGCAACTTGAGGCCACCCAGAAGAGCACCAACCCTAGTTTGGGACCTTAACTTTGTGTTGGAAAAGCTCACCCTGCCCCCCTTTAAACCAGCTTCTTCTGCAGAGCTAAAATTTCTCTCCTGGAAGACAGCTTTCCTTCTGGCCATCACTTCAGCTAGAAGAGTCTCCGAGCTGCAAGAGCTCATGGCTGTGGAACCCTTCATCATCTTCCATGCTGACAGGGTATCCCTCAGAACTAACCCATCCTTCATGCCCAAGGTGGTGTCCAGTGTGACTCTCAACCAATCCATTCATTTGCCCACCTTTCTTCATAATCCCCAGAACAAGGGGGAAAGGATTCTGCACCCTCTAGATGTGCACAGACAGCTCAGATTCTGTCTAGACAGGACTAAAGCCTTCAGAAAGTCTGATCAATTGCTGGTTAGCTTTGCTACAGGGGCAGAAGGCAAAGCCATCTTCAAACAAACCATTTCCAAATGGATAGCACACTGCATCCATTTGTGCTACAAACAACATGGAAAGCCCCCCCCCCCAGGGGGTCAGGACTCACTCCGCCAGAGCAGCCTCCACCTTTGCAGCTTTCCTCAGAGGAGTCCCCACCAGGGACATCCTGAAGGCTGCCACCTGGACATCTGGTCACACTTTTACTAAACATTACCACCTGCCTCTCTTCTCCAAATCCAGGGCAGGGTTTGCGTCTGCAGTCTTGCAGGGCATCCTAGCCAGCCCCTAGTTTCCTTGTCTACCTCCACCCATTTCCTCAGCTTAGGGAATCAACCCAAATGTAAAACATGAAGAGCATAGTACAGTTGTGTACACTTACCATAAATGTAGATGTCCGAGTGTATTCACTGTTGCAGTCCTGGTTTCCCTCCCTCCACCCCCTTTTTCTTGTCTTTCCTTGCAAGGGACACATTGGTGTTTACTTTTTACTGGTGGGGTTCTTCCACCAGAACCTGGCTTCTACTTGGGGGCTTCTAACAGGTTAGGGCAAGAAAATCTGATGTAATGGCGTGAGCTTCCTTACTTTATACCACTGACAACCTGACGTCAGTCCTGAAACGACAGCAACCGACACAGAAATACTAAGCCTCTGGTATTCGGGCCGGCCGAGGGCTACCCTGGCAGGGATAACCCAAATGTGATGAATGCAACAGTGAATACACTCGAACATTTACATTTATGGTAAGTGTACACAACTGTACTTTATATGTTACTAGTAGGGTGTCACCCTCAAAAATTAATCTGCAGCATTGACACTTTTCACAGTTAAATGTTGCTAACCCCTTTGCCCCTAGGACAGTGTATTCCACCTCATTATTTTTGTTTTTTTCAAATTAATTATTTGAATTCCCATCTGTCTTATATAAAAAGTTGGGGTACTTCCCAACCCACAGTATTCTTCAAAACCGCTGAACCTGAACTAAATTGTAAAACCATGGCCCTCTCATGACTTTGTTTCATTATATTTTTGACCATTTGTATTCTAGTTATTTGAAATCCTACTATCACCTAAAATCAGTTTGAACTTCCCTTGCCTATGTTTTGTTACCTCTTCTCTCAGTTTTCTTACCAGTTCCTCTGGGAAACTCCTTTGCTTGAACATCTCACATAGGTAATCCAACTCCTTCTCAAATGAGATATCAGATGTCATCCTATACAACTTTACCATTTGCTCTTTTTACTAAATTATTTTTCTGCAAAATGGGGTGGCTACTTTTATAATGTAGATGGGCATTGGGAAACATTGGTTTTCTGTAAATATTTGAATTAAAGCCTCCTGTACATTTGACCAGGGAAGCATTCAGGTAGTTCATTCAATGTAATGTATGGGAATTGATAAACTTCAAGAATTCTGTTGATTTGTTAATATAGTCAATAAACCCTTCCTTGCAAGCTGACAGCCGAGTCTATGCACAAAATGCATATATTATCTAAAAACCTGTAATAACTTGTCCAACACCTCACAAATGGTAAACAAAAATATATATTTTGTGTTTCTTTTCCACATAGCCATATTGGCAAAAGTGGGTATACAGGATGCACCCATACCCACCCCTTCCACCTGCTTAAAATGTTCACCTTTGAAAAATCAATAGTTATTCTTTAGTACAATCCCAATGAATTCTACTATGAATTTAAGTCTGATGGGACTAGTGAACTCACAGGGAATCAAGTCTTTTCTGAACCAAAAAATAACAACAAAGCAACAAAATAATGAACAAACCACGTCTGAAGGAAGAAAACAAACAAAATTTAATAAGAAGTTAGTTCTTTCACAATTCAAACTGATTGCTTCTTCAGACTTAAATCATACTACTGAACAGCCACATTTAAATTAAAAGACAGCCTATCACAGTGGAGAATGTATTAACTAAATTAGAAAGTGCATTTGTCTATCTCACTTAAACCTATTTTGAAAGCCAGACCATTGAAACTTTAAAATTATGTATCAATTTTTTTTGTATTACTATGTACTATTTATACATTTTACCAATAGTTGTACATTTTTTAAATATTTTTAGCTTTTAAGTAATTAAAGTTTTTAGATAAATGCACTTTCTAATTTAGTTAGTACATTCTCCACTGTGATAGGCTGTCTTTTAATTTCAATTTGGCTTTTGATGGTTATGTTGGCTAGTATGATTTAAGTCTGAAGAAGCGATCAGTTTGAATCGTGAAAGCGCTAACTTCTCATTAAATTTTGTTTGTTTTCTTCCTTCAATCATGGTTTGTTCATTATTTTGTTATTTTTCGCTTTGAGGTGAATACCGAGTGTTTTACCCAGTATCTGTGCCTTTTTTATTACTTCTCTGAACCAAGACAGTCCTTTCTCATGTGGTATACTTCCAAACGAGTCCACTACATCTTTAGTCACAAATGAAAGTTTGTCATACAATACCTCATTTATCATATTTTTCAAAAGGTTCCAGGAGTCTTTAAGGGTGTGCAGGCATATGTTCAGGAAGAGGTTTAAGGGCCTATCAATAAAAAATGCTCTTGGGAAAGTTTTAGGTCTTTGTGTGGTAAGGGGAGAGTTTTATGAATACCTACAATGCTTTTATGCATTTTAGGTTTTCCAAAGATAGAATCTTTAGGTACCTTTACAAGTAAAAACTTATATTCATTGTTAGTTATTGTTCCCTGCATTGAACAGTCATGTAAAACATATCAATTTTGTTGTAAGCAATGTGAATTTCATTCAAGAAGACCGAAGAATATTTGGTTTGATCAGACAGCATATTCAATAGAAGTACTGGTCACACCACTGTTTTGTAAACCTTACATTTCAGCTTTCTTCTCATTCTTCTGTCAATCATTCTGTGCTAGCTGGTCACGGCTCCTCTAATTCTGTCTTTGCTTTCCTTATTCAGACTTCTCTTATTCTCAACCATCCCTCCCAATCATTTAATGTTGTTAACCTGTTCCACTATTTTCCTTCTATCTCAATTTTCAGCTAATTCCGATTCCCTCATTTGCTACCATGACAATTGACTTGTCTATACTCATTTTCATAACGTGCCTTCAGTTTTGTGCTCCTATCTACTATAATTTGCTGAAGCTCCTGTTCAGAGTCTGATGGCAATGCCACATCATCCTTATGCAGCAGTTTTGTTTATCTGTCCTTTTTGACCTGTCTGCTAATGTAGTCAGCCACCAGCATGAACAGCAGTGAGCTTAGAAATGAACAATAATGGATCTCCTCTTCCACTGGGCATCCATCTGTGTGTCTAAACCCTGTTCATACTTGTGTTAGTAGGCCCTTGTACTTAGCCTGCGGTAATTCTACTAATGTTTTTGGGACTTGAAACCATATCAGGATTGCCCAAATCAGCTTTCTTTGGGAGCTAGTCATATGCTTTCTCCAAGTATAGGAACTTTTTATTGGACTCTTTCCATTTCTCTAGTTTTTTCTCCACTGTCTTTCTCTTTGCAGACATCAGGTCGGTTGTGCTAAATCCTAATCTGAATCTAAACTGCTCACCTCCCATCTTTCCTTCTACTACTCTGTGTATTTATTTGTCAGACAGACACCCTCTTTAGCGCTTTTATGCAGTGTAACAGGAGCTTAGTTCCTCTATATTGTCCACAGTTGTGAATGCCTCCTTTGTTCTTGTAAACTGGCCCTCTATATTGTCCACAGTTGTGAATGCCCATTTTTTTCTTGTACACTGGCATTAGAAGTTACTCTCCAGTCATCTGTGATGAGCTGTTATGTTCCATACTACTGTGAATACTGTCAGAAGCAGTTTCTCCAGTAACACATCCCATTATCTTCATCATATCTGTCATGACCACATCTGAGCTTCATTGCTTTCCCTAGCATCATTTTCCTTATTGCTTGCTGTTTTTACTTCTTCAAGGGTGGGCTTATCTTCCTCTGTCATTGTAGGCTATTTATCAGGTAGTACAGTTTCTGCGGGATTTTCTTCATTTAGAAACTGCTGGATGCACTCCTTCCATCTGCTTTTGATGTCCTGTAGACTACTAAGCACGTTGTTGCTGGCATCACTTATGAATAATGTGTTATGACTATTTTCTTTATCTTTGTATACTTGCCTTACAACTTGATAGATTTTCTTTGTGCCATCTGCTGAATCACTTTCCAAAAGATGGTAGAACGCCTCTGATATCTTGTTCTTTGTTATTGCAACTGCTCTATTAGCCTTTTTGTTAGCCAACCAGTATTCCTTCTTAGCTTGGTCTAGGTTTTCTATTTCCCATTTTTGTATGCACTCCTTCTTTCTTTTGATAACATCTTGTACTTCTTCATTCAGATACCAGCTTTTCTTATGTACCTTATTTCGTAAATGGCTTGGCCACATTTCTCGTCTATAGTTTTCACACATGCTGTTTTGAGAAGATGCCATTCTTCTTCACCCCTACCAGTTTCTTCTTTCCTGAAGTACTAGAAACCTGAGTGTTTCCTTGAACTCTTTTGCTTTCTGTCCAGTCAACTTCCGGGTCTTCAGCTTAGTCTTTTTTGACCATAGAGCCTTTTCTGAGCACTGCTTGCAGCTGATTATAGCAACAGGGGGTTATACTGTGGGTCAGCTGTTTTACTGGGGACGACTTTGCAATCTCTGGTTCTACCCACTGCTCTTTCCTTGCTAAGAGAAGTCTAGTAGAGCTAATTGTTGGCTGATGTTGTGTGTTGGCCACCATCAAGGCATTTGCCAGACAGAAAGTTAATATGGCTTCTCCTTCTTTATTCCTGTTGCCCCACCATATGGATCCAGACACTCCTCATATATCCTTCTTGTTTTGTCCTGAAATGTATTTATACTCATCTCCTTGGCCCCCATTAGGAAACTAAGGATCAAAACCCATTTTGCCCCCTGGCTAACACAAGCCACCAGAACACTTATGAATAAGAGAGAGAGTGCATGGAAAAAATATTAGAAATTCAAATCCTCCACTGATCTTCAAACCTACAGACAGCTCCATAACTTAATCCAAAAAAAGGTTACCCTTGATAAACAAAACTTTTTATGTAAACCACTCAATAATGCATACTCTAACCCCCCAAAATTTTGTCAGTATGTAAACAAGTTACTATATCCCGGTTTCCCATCTTCTCCCAACCCCTGCCCTTAATTCCTTCTTCATTGACTCTATCCACACACTGACCAAAACAACAAAATCTGTGAGCCTGCACCCCCTATTTCCCCCATTCTGCAATCTCTTCTTTCAGACCTGTGTCCACAACCTATATCAAGTATCTTCTCTCTAAACGTAAAACTTGTTCTCCATCAGCTGATAACTTACCTCCACAATTCCTAAAAATAGCTGCCAACTCTATTACTTTCCCCATTTCCATATTAATTAATAGATCCATTCAGGAAAACACTGTGCCTAATATCTGAAAAAAATTCTGTTATACCACTTCACAAAGGCAACAATGCAACTGATCCCTCTAATTTCAGACCAATTGCCATCCTATCTCCCCTGTCAAAAATGCTGGAAAAATGCATTCACAAACAGCTTCTTGATCACCTCCTCCAGGAAAATCTTCTCACCCCCCTCTCAGCATGGCTATCACCCAAAACACAGTACTGCTACTGCTACTGCTCATATCCTTCATAAACACCATTTCTAAATCCTGTGACAATAATAAGTTAGTCTCTTGCTTGTTTGTTGATCTATCCAAAGTTTTCAACACTGTTTCCCACAGAATACTCCTGTTCAAACAAGACCCACTAAACCTTTCTAACTCTTCACTATCTTGGTTCTCCAATTTCTTGTCTAACAGATTCCAGGCTGTTAAATGGCAGTCTAGCTTCTCTCCCTTCATACCTGTTCAAACTGGGGTCCACCAAGGCTCCATCTTTGGACCCCTATTTTTCAATATCTTTATTAATGACCTTCACTCTTCTTGCCCACTCTCTGCTATTATTCAATATGCTGATGATTCCACAGTAATCTCCTCCTCCTCTGACATTACTCACCTTCATACCCTTACCCAAGACTCCCTTCACTCTATCGAAAGATAGCTTACTTCTAACCAACTGTTACTGAACCCTAAGAAAACTAAACTTCTCTTATTCCTCCCTACAGCTATCCAACATCATAAAACTACCTTTTCAGTCTCCTCCCCGGATAACATACCCATCTCTACTGAACCTCACACAAAACTCATTGGAATTACTATCGATGATCACCTAAAGTTCGATCTCCACACTCAGCAATGCATTAAAAAGACTTGGACTCGTATACAGACATAAAAAATCCCTCACTCATTCCTCCAGACTCTTTCTTGCTCAAGTCTTACTACTCCCTACACTACTCTATGCAGCCCCTATACTCGCAAACCCTCAATCTAATAATCTGACTAAACTAGAACTTACCTATAACAACATTTCAAGATTTGCGTCTTACCTACCCTACTGCAGTCATCACTGTGTAGCCCTAAAAAACCTGCAGTGTCTGGAATTTCAGCACCAAATTCTATTACCCCAGCTCCTCACAGCTTATTCAGTTTTACACAATCCATCATTTTTCCCCTGTCTCTACTCTCATCCAACAAATGTACTCCCAAATGTGCTGTCCGTAGCTCTCAACAGAGTCTACTGCAAGTTTATATGCCCAACAAAAATACTGGCAAAATACTTTACGTCTACTCCATCGAAAATGCCTGGAACAAACTACCACTTCATGTCAGATCTATCACTAACTCCAGCTCCTTTAAAGCAGCACTAAAAGATACCGAAAGTCATAGTCATACCTTTGCAATGACCCTGCATAACGTATCTTCCTGTCTTCTAGACCCAACATAACTTATCTTACTGTGTTCTTTTATTTCTGCCCACTTTTCTCCCCTCTCTAAGCTGCATCTTCTGTAAATTTAATAAATTCTACTAATTGGACTGTTGCCCCTCATCTTCTATTACTGTAGTCTTTCACTTATTTCCTACCTACAGTGCTTTGTCACCTTCTTCTTACCTAGGATTTTCTCCTGGTTTTACTCTGCACTCAACCTCTCACTATAGCTATTCTTCCTGTGTTGGCTTATACTACCTGTATGTTAATATTCTTCTTGCATTTATACACATCCTCATTATGCAGTTTTCTGCCTGCCTTACTTTCAGCAAACTTGTACTTTGCACTTTTTGTTTCATGTCAAAAAAGATGACCTTGTTACATACTGTTTGTCATTTTATCTTAGTTCTTTTAAAAAAATTGTACTGTTTGTCATTTTATGTTAGTTATTTTTAAAAAGTGTTTAGCCTATGAGCATTGACACTGTATTTACAGTTTTTTAATGCTGGAGCTTTTCTTCTCAGGTCTCTGATGAAAAAGGGTCTGCACCCAGTCGGACTAACCTGGCTAACAAATGTCAAATAAATAAATAAATAATTTTGTTTATGTATTTACATTTGCTTACCAGGACAGAAGACTGGTCAAGCATGACCAATTACAGGCTCAGCCTGGGTTGAATACACAGCAAAGCAGTTCATTCAGAATAAGCATAAACGCAAGAAAAATTAATCTGGTATAGACAGTGTTACAGCAGTTGTTTAAGACAACACGCACATAGATGTAGTTATGCAGATATAGTACTGTAAAAATATATGGGTCAATTTCAGAAGATTGACAGACTACAGCATCGAACTGCAAAAGTTCGAATCACAAAACTTTAAACTTGCTTTTATGGTTGCTGGTTTTTCTGAGGCTTGCCAGTGCTTTGGGATAGGATAGAGAAGCTGTGGTCAGAGCAGTGTAGTTTAGTTGTGGTAGTCTGAAGACTTGGGACTGCTCTGGATTGGTTTCTGAGGTTGTTCAGTGGACTTGCTTCCATAAGTTTCATGGCAAGAGTTGAAGGTATGTCCTAATGGAGTAGTTTGAAAAGGTGGAATCCCAGTAGAACACTTGTTCTGACTTGTGTTGGCAACCTTTAACTTTGAACAGGGTGACAAGTGATGTTGCACTTGAAGAGAATTAGTAATGAAGCAGCAGATTTTATTTGAGATAGATTACAGTGATGTTTTGCTTTTGAGAGAAGCTGTGACAAACGGAGGTAAATCATATTGTTAGCGTTGCTTGGTAGAAAGGGAAAATAAGTTTTTGTGCCCAGAAAAGCATGTAGTTAATCTTGGTTCTGAGATTTTTGATATTCTCCTGAAAGGTGAGCGACTGACCTAGACAAACGCCTATGTATCTGAAGGTTGTGACTGTTTCAGTGGGGTTGTTGTATTGGTTGATGATGTGAAGTACTTTTGAGTATTTAGCCACACTTTAGATTGTGCCAAAAATCATTGTTTTTGCTTTTTTGCAGTTAAGTATTTCTTTATTTGAAGTGAGCCATTTGTTCATTTATGAGAGTTCTGTTTAATTGTTGCTATATGTCAAGGAGATATGAGGTCCCCCCATTATCAAAATCAACTCACGTTGTCCTGATTTATCTAGTATGTCCTACAACTCTTGCCTGAAGGTACTCTTTTATTCATCATTACAACTTTTCTGAAATTATGAATACTGCCCTATCTTTACACTGAATGATTGCAATTAGTCTGTCATTAATTCTGCTGAAATATATAAATAAACCAACCAGTAAATAAATAAATAAACAAATAAATAAATACATTACAGTTTAAAGAAGACTCTTTCTCATGATGATTCCCACACTAGTCTGTCCTTCCCCTGAGCAGTATACTCTGGATCCCAAGCCAAATGGCTTTGTTGCACTACATTTCCACTTGTCTCCTGGAAATAGAGAATATCTAGCCTGTTCCTTACCATCATGTTGTCTACTTCCAAGATGCATCCTGTCAATGAACCTATATTCAGTATAGTAATCCTTAGTTTATGACTGGAAGGTTGATTGGTTTTATGTCCAGCTTTCACTCAACAGAACTAACACAGGTCAGTAGCTTACAGCTCATGGCTGCTGGGTTTTATGGGAGACATGCACTGACTAATAGGTGCACCTAAACCTTTCCCACAATTAGCATGGGTCCCTGGACTAAGTTGGACTAAGCAGGGTCCTCAAGCCACTTATCATTATCATTATCACTGGCAATTATCCATGCCCATTTTTGGTGACAATTGTTCAGTCCTCAGTGTGAGGAAATATTAACCATATAATTAATGTGGCCCTTCTTGTTGTAATATGTAGACACTGTAGATTTCAGTAGTAGCTAAAGCTTCACTTCTAGGAAATGTAAAGAGTTCAAACACGGACAGAAAGCATGCTACTTTAGTCCAGAAACAGTAGTAGTATTTACAGTGTATCTCTCTCTCGCTGTTTCTTGCGCACACACACACACACACACACACACACACACACACACACACACACACACACACACACACACACACACACACACACACACACACATTCTGTCTGAATATGAGGTGGAGTTGTCATACTAAACATCCTGAGTTGCACTGTTTTCCGCTATCCTGGTAATTTTTTTATCTTTCAGCAGTGACTTTGTAACGCCCAATGAAGGCTTGTTAAAGCCCAAAAGCTTGAGTAATTGCAAAACCTATTTTGGTTTAATAAAAGGAAGTACATGTATCATGTCTGTGTTTCAGAGTCTTTGTATTGTCTTTCTTTAGTGAGACTTCTCAGACCAAAGCAAATATAACATTAATAAGCAAGCACTTTACCTTGACGAAATTAAGGAACAGTTCCACAGTCCTTCAAATGCCAGTATCACTAAACTAGGCATAAACCAACATATTATAAAAGGCTTGCAGCAACTTGATTAATTCCTCTAGGTTTCCTGCATATGTAAAATAGATGGTCAACATTAGATCATTGTTGCAGTAACCTGTGCTATCAAGTTTATATGCTGTGAAGGGTATGACTGACTGGTCAGCTTTGAAAAACTTAAGGATACCTTTCACATGCTCAAACTGTGAAGAATTCATGCAGAGCTCCTTATGAAAAGGTGGTTAGAATGCCAAAAACCTCAGAGATTTCTTACTGCTGAAGTGCATTCCTTCTGCAGACTTCTTGGTAATGATAGTCAGCTAGCGATCCTTCAAGCCTGGGCAGATAAGTTCCCTTCTGGGAAAAACCTTCCTTTACCTTATTCTTCTAAGAAAACTAGTGTTCTAGTGTTTCTTTTTTAATATTTTAATTTTAGTAGTTAAATTGATTTTCTAGGACTGTCATTATTTATCAGATATATATATTTTTTAATTTTGGACAAAAGTTTAGCTGGATAAACCAGTAGTATGTACTAGTTCCCCACCCCCTCACTTCTTCAAGTGATGAGCAAAAAAAAAAAAAAAACAAGCAAACAAAAAAAAATTACTCTTTCTCTCCTGGCACACCAATCAGGTGGACAGATAACATGCCCACCCCCTCCTGCCCCAGACAGTAAAGTTCTGTTTCTGTACCCTGTCCCCCCAAGGCTTTTTCCTCTTGTTTAAGTAAATAAATAAATAAATAAATAAATAAATAAATTCCTTTGAACAGTATCAAACTGCTTGTACAGTTTATACCCCACATGGAGTATTACAGCACTCGGATTTCAGCTATTTTTTTTTCTTTTTAACAGTAGCAAGCAGTTGGTACAGTTTATACCCCACATGGAGTGCTGCAGAGCTTAGTTTTAAGCTTAAAAAAAGATTTATTTTTTAATTTTAAACTATAGCAAACTACTTGATACAATGTTGCAAGCAGTTGCTGTAGTTCAGACTGCACACAGTGTGCTATAGCACTCAGGTTTGACTGCAAATGCAGTACTGCATTTTAAAAGCCAGTATGCATTAAAGTGCTGTCAAAGGAAAAATATACTTTAAAAATGATCAAAACACGGTAGGTTCAGGTTAAGGCACTTTAATCTTGCAGCAAGGAGACAAAAACGTGCTAATACAGAGTTTGTCTAACTAGAATCAGGAAATGAAGGCATTTTTATACATTTTCTAATAAGACATTGCCTACCAAGCTGACGTAGTGAATCACAAGTTTTGTCATCATCATTTGGTAGTGATTGTTTTTACAATATTCTGCTGGTACTATCAATTTTTGTGAGAAACTTCCTAAGAAAAACAACGTGGCCTTGGCTACCACCGGTTAGATATATGCAATGTTACCATTCAAGGTACTATGGCTAATTCAAGCACAAAGCAAGTATAGTTTGCAGTTCATTTTTCTAACAGTCCTTTGTCTATGTTATCTCTTAACTTCTGCAGCTGTACATGTTCTCATACTTCGAACAGAGCTGATTGTTTAAAATATTACGTTACAGAATATAGCATTGTTCATTCATTTCTTCCTGACCTAGCAGATAATCACCTGCTTCTCAAGTACATTTCCAAAAGGCATAAACATGAATATTGCTGTGCTAGCAATTACTAGGTCAGAGGGCATCTTGCAAGTTTCAGAAAGCACACTGCAGTTTCAAAAAGCATCTTTTCAGTCTCATATGAAACTCAACTGTATATAAAACAGTGCATATAAAATAGAATGAAAAACGTGTTAACTTATTTAGTTTCTAATTAGCATTAAGCACACACATTAATACATATTTTTCTGACATTTCCCCCCCTGTTAATACTTTTTAATTCTATTTTCAAAAGAATAAACAGTTTGCTTCTTCTCCTAACCTCTTCTATTCAGGATTTGCAGTTAAGAGAGTCATTCAGTTTAAACTTATGAAAGTGTTTCACATTCTAACAATTCTTCAATTTCAGTACTTTGATACAAAGTCTCAGAAACTGATATATCTATAAATTCTTTGATTAACTTTTTCATGCAGGGAATACCACAACAAATACATGCTCCTAATAGGAGTAATCCCACACAAATGGCAATCAGGATGTTCATTAGGATGGAACCCCAACCCCCAAACAAATTCTGGAAAAAATCCGTCAAAGGGTTTGGGCCTGGTTTGGTCATGGCCGACACTTGCTGCATCACCTCAAGGTGGTCGTTTATCTCATGTTGATGATCTGGTATATACGCACAGCACTCTTCTTTGATTAAAGCACACGTACCACCTCTCGCCGCTAGGGTGAAGTCAAGAGCCATTCGGTTCTGGAGCACTACAGTTCTCATAGCATTCAGTTCATCAGTTATCAATTCAAGAGCAGAAAAAGTTGCATTACTCATTACTTCGAGAAGTTTAGACAGTTTTCGCAGCTCCCAAATCGATTTCACTGCACCATATGCAGGTAATATGCCTGCCCATGATATGACAGCATCACTCAAGTCCATGTGCGTCAGCTTGGTACCCACAGTATGATGATCTTTCCAGCCCGTCTCAATCTGTCCCACTGGATTTTCAGGCTTCCTGACAGCTTTCTTGGCTACATCTCGGGTATTTTGAATATTTCCCTGAGGCAAAACTGCAGTGTGTCGTATGGCCGGAACCAGGTACCCCAAAAAACAACTGCCGGACCAATTCTCAGGTAGCCATTTATATGCTTTCTTACCACACACAAAATAACAATCCTCTACCTTAGTAGTTACTTTGCTACGAAATGGCTGCCTTGCATGAAACATTTTCCTATCTATTACAGATAGTTGTTTAAAAAGTACAGGATTACGTTGCACTTGATCAACAGTCTTATGCATGGACTCAAGAAATGAGTCATAATTTGAATTACAAAACTGTACCCATTTTGTTTGCTTTGGTATAACATTTGTAATGTACAATCACATTGCACCTGCTCCAACCCACTTGAATTGTGTCATTCTTATAAAAACATACAATTCCCTTTTGTGTCACAGGCAAATACAGTGCTACCTTATCATATGCTTTGATAGGTACGGTGTCATAAACCAAATTTTCCCAGGTCTCATTGACCCGTAGGGGGACTGCAGTCATTAATAACCCCCCATATGCTGTTGGTATGGCTGTGCAAATCCAGCAATTCGAAACATTAAAAGTCTCAGCATACACACGTGTAATAGCCTGATAAGTGTTAAAGTTCGGGTGCCAGTCTATGGTCGGCTCATCACATTTAATCAGTTCAACTTTTGTGGCGGGGAAAAGGAAAGGCCACAACAACAAGATCAATGTTATCAGTATAGCTATCAGAATAATTATGCAAGTTTTCTGAGGTTGTTCTGCATTTCTGTTTGCTCTATACCTGGTCATTTTGTTCTTGTTGTACAACAGTAACAAGGTTTTTGTCCAGTTCAAAGTTCTTAACCAGTTTACAGTGTGTCAGATGAATCAGGATGCTCGCTCCGCGATCTTGACTGCAGTGGGTGTCGACAGTAGTACCTTGTATGGCCCTTCCCACTTCGGAGAACTCCAGTTTTTTCTCTTCACCA
Source organism: Protopterus annectens (assembly GCF_019279795.1). Classification (NCBI taxonomy): domain Eukaryota; kingdom Metazoa; phylum Chordata; order Ceratodontiformes; family Protopteridae; genus Protopterus; species Protopterus annectens. The sequence continues at coordinate 1,458,134,474 of NC_056744.1, read as the reverse complement.
CCTTCACCCAGACCCATGCGCCTGGGGCTACTGCTGCTTCCGATGGTCTGGTTTGCTCTTTATCTGAAACAGAATTTAACTGCAAAAGTTTGTTATTCAAAAATCACCTCATATACCCTGAAGTGAACTGTCAGCCTCCTGTTCTGCAGGCATGAGAGGTTTCCATTGAGGTGTATAATATGCCCTCCCAAACAGAACTTCAAAAGGACTTAATCCTTTTGCATTTGGAACAGTTCTCATGCTCAACAGTGCCAGAGGTAAATAGTGCACCCAGTTCTTTTGTGTCCCACTAATCAATTTTCTAAACTTGTTTTTCAAAACCCCATTATGCCTCTCTACTAATCCTGCAGATTGGGGGTGGTATGCACAATGATGTTTCAGAGAAATTCCGAAATAACGGCTAAGTTGTTGCATAGTTTGATTTACAAAGTGTGTGCCATTGTCACTATAAATCTTTTCTGGTATGCCAAATCTAGGAATAATTTCTTTAACAAGGACTTTTGCAACAGTAGCTGCATCTGGATTTTTAGTTGGAAAAGTTTCCACCCATTTGGAAAACATATCTATAATGACAAGGCAGTACTTCTTATTTTTGCATTTGTTCAGCTCTATAAAATCCATACAAATAGTATGGAACGTATACGGTGGTGTAGGGAAACTCCCTTGCTTAGGTTTCAATGCCCCTTGTGCATGATGCTTGTTACAAATATTGCATGCTGCACAAAAATTTTTTGTGTAGTTTGTAAATCCATACGTCGTAAACACTCGATTCACTAACTGTACCATTCCCCCTGTTGAGACATGGCACTGCCCATGGCTCAACAAAGCTGCATATCTAAACAAGTTAGATGGTAAAATCCGTTTCTTCTCTTTGGAGATGTACAGTCCCTTTTCAAGGATTGCTCCTCGTTTTATCCACTTCTGTTTTTCTACATTTGTAGTAAGTGTCTGCATTGTTTTTAATATTTCTAAGTCTAAAATCTCAGATGGTTGTAATTCCTCACTCAAAAGAAATACTTCTGAAGCTGAAGCTGCTTGTTTTGCAGCTGTATCAGCCCTTGCATTACCTTTTGAAATTCTATCCTGTTGCTTGGTATGAGCTACGCATTTGCAAATAGCTACTTTTTGAGGTAACTGAATAGAATCTAACAAGTCTAAAATAAATTGTGCGTGATTAATTGGTTTAACAGTAGATGTTATCATTCCTCTATTTTTCCACTGCTGCGCAAAAACATGTACAGTAGAAAAAGCATACTGACTGTCAGTAAAAATGTTCACTCTCTTACCTTTTGCCAAGGTACATGCCCTTGCCAAAGCAATCAATTCTGCTGCTTGTGCAGATAAGTTGTGTGGTAAAGACTTTGCTTCTAAAATCTCGGTATCAGAAACTACTGCATACCCCACTAGATTCTGTCTTATAGGACCCCTCCTGCATGAGCCGTCCACATAGTATGTCACCTCGGCATCATCCAAGGGAACATCTGTGAGATCTTTTCTAGGTAGTGTCTTTTGCTCAATTTCCTGCAGGCAGCAGTGTGGTTTGCCATCTGCAGGGGTTGGAAGCAAGGTTGACGGATTCAAAGTTGTGCATCGTTCAGTTGTCATATGAGGTTGGCTCAACAGTATAGTCATACAGGAAAGATGTCTAGCAGGAGAAAGATATGCTACTTTTTCTTGCAGTAAAATAATCGCGACTGCATGAGGCACTTTCAATGTGAGAGGGTGGAACAATACTACTGAGGCTGAAGCCTGCACTGCCATTGCAGCTGCGACTACTGCTTGTACACAGTGGGGCAAGGATCGCGCCACTGGGTCTAACTGTGATGAATAGTAAGCTATGTGGCATTGTTTGTCCACATGCTGTTGTGTTATGATGTCATATAACCTTGCTTACAGTCTACAGTTTGGAGAAATCGCTTATGATAGTTTGGTAATCCTAAAACTAAGGAAGAAGCTATCAGTTGTTTCAATTTGCAGAAAGCTGATTCTGCTTCTGGTGTCCACTGTAATAAATCTTGTGCTGCCATCGGCTTTTTGAATATCAAGTTAGTCAGCGGAGCGGATTCCAAAGCATAGTTTGGAATCCAACTCCGACAAAAGTTAGTAGTACCCAGGAAGGACATCATTTCCTTCTTGGTAGTTGGTTTAGGTGCTTGTAATATTGCTGTTTTTCTGTCTTCATCTAATATTCTGCCTTCTTTGGATATTACATATCCCAGGTATTTGACCTGTTTTTTCCAAAGTTGCAGTTTGTTTTTGTTTACCTTGTGTCCTTGAGTGGCTAAAAATTGTAATAGTGCTATGGTATCCTCTCTGCATTCTTGCTGGGTGGGGGCTGCCAGCAGAATGTCGTCTACATAAAGTAAAATCTGACTGCTTTTCGGTGGGATAAATCCCGCCAGGTTACTTGCCATTTCTTGTGCGAATATTGTTGGACTTTCACAATATCCTTGTGGTAGTCTTGTATATGTATACCGTTTCCCCTGAAATGTAAATGCAAACCAATATTGGCTGTCAGGGTGTATTGGTATTGAGAAAAATGCATTGCTAATATCTACCACAGAAAAATACTTTTGTTGAGGTTTTAAATCATTCAATAAAGTGTGTGGATCTAGCACCGCAGGTGCCCTGGGTATAACTGCGTCATTTACAGCTTGTAAATCTTGGACCATACGCCATTCTCCGTTTGCTTTCCTAACAGGAAATAAGGGTGTATTACGTAGTGAATCAGGAGATTCTATTAAGACTCCTTCCTTAAGTAAGGCTGCTATTATAGGTTTGATTCCTATTTCTGCATCCTTTCTTAAGGGATACTGTCTCTTTTGAGGTCTAAATGCTGATTTTGGCGTGATAATAACTGGTCCTGCTGTACGAATAAGTCCTACATCTGATTTCCTTGTTGACCAGAGAGTCTCTGGTATGTCTCATAAGGCTTTTTCCTCTTCCTCTAGTAAGAGTGCTACTCAGCTATCCTCACTTGCCTGTGAGTGTACAGCTGGGTGTGTCTGTGTTATCCAGTTTAATTTCTGCTTTTGTACTCCCTGTTTGGAAAGTCTGCTTTTCCCACCTTGTGACTTTTTCTCCTAGGTCTGCCCACTTCAAATTTCTATCTTTAGTTAAACTCACATGTGGTAATCGATTAGATTTGTAAAGTGCTAGAAACTCCTGGGGTAATGAACAGCTTGCTACACTGTTTCCTTCTGTGTCCCAGTACAAATTTCGTAATACTAATCTGTTAGCATGGTTTCTAAACAGTTCTTGCTCATATTCTTTATCAGGTCCTGGTCTGTTACAGTAATATAGAGTACAATGCAACAAATGCTGTTTATCAGTGTCAAGGGAGGGGGATTTACTGATGGCTATGTTCATCATTTCTTCGGTTACTGCCTCTGGACCAGTCGTAACTAAGTCCTGGCTGTACCAATAAAATGTTTCACCCTCCGGTCGCACTACAAAAGTATCCATTTGTCGCTGTGCCTCCATACCCTGCATAGTTGGAACTACGGCTATGCCAAATATCTGCATTAGGTCTCTGCCCAAGAGATTCAATGGGCATTTTGCAGAAACAACAATTTTGCTTTTCTGGATCATTCCTGAAACTGGGTCAGTTATCGCTATGTTGTGGGAAAGTGGCCCCCGATACAGTTGTCCATTAGCTGCTTTCACTAATATGTAGTCAAGTGATTCTGAATTTTCTGGTAGTTTGGAAGGATGTATCAGTGTCCTTGAAGCCCCTGAGTCACACAGGAATTTGACTTCCCTCCCCTCTACCAGAAGTGTAACTTCCGGTTTTGTGTCTGTTAAGTAGAGCTCTAGGCTCAATAATGCTAAGCCCAAAATTTCATTTTCTTCATTATCTATGAATTCATGTACATCCTCTATTTCTTCTGTCACATCCTCTACCCTTTCTATCACATTTGCATTTGTCTTTTCTTGTTTATCCCTATCCAGTGATTCTTGACTATCATATAGTCATTCCTCACCCTCCTTATCTTCCGTGATTACCTTCTTATTTTGCCTGCACTCCCTTACTAAATGTCCCTTTTTCCCGCATTTGAAACATTCACCCCTTTTCTTTCTCTCCTCAAAATCTTCTGATCGTTTATCAGATTGTTTGTTTCCCTGGGTATTTTTCTTACCCTTCTTTACAGTTTGTACTACAAAGACTTCTGATCCATCTTCTACTGCAAATACTTGAGTTTTCTTTTTCTTTTTGCTATTAAAATGTCTTTCGGCATGTCTTGCATATTCAAGTAATGACTGTAATCTACTTGTACGATGATCTACCATGTGCTTTGTAATAAAACTGCTAATGGGTGCAACACTGCCTTTTAAAAATGCATTCTTTAGCTGCTGCTCATTGTGCATTCCACAATGGTTATTAAAACATTGTAATAGTCTGGCATAATATCTGTCTACAGATGTCCTTCAAGGATGCATCTGCAGTCCTTACAAATGGGTTGTCCTGTCGTCAGGCAGCCCTTTGGTCGGCCGGATTCCAAAGTCTGGGTCTGGCCTCGGCTGGTGTCGCACTTCACCCGACGTCATCTCTGCTGGTCTTCGGGTATAAAGGCATCAGCCGACGCCATTTTCCTCAGTCTTTCTTGCCGCGTGGCGCCCGAAGCAGAAGCTGTTCGCAAGTGCCGGTCGGTCAGATCCAGAGATTACTACTACCGAATACTACCAAGACTTCTAAAGCTAAGTACCCGCTGGGGACTCTTTCTTGCCTCAGCCGATGTCAGAAAAAGTGAATAACTGTTTAACTTGTGGGAAACAAATACCTCATAAAGATTTCCACTCTTACTGCTTACCTTGTTTAGGCCCAGACCACGACGTAGCAGCTTGTTTAGCCTGTGCTTCCTTCAACCGACGAACGCTTAGGCGTCGGTCGGAGTTTGCTGAACAGTTTTTCGGCTCAGATTTTGCGTACATTATGCCGTCGGATCCTCTGACTACTCAAATTGTTAAAAAACGCAAAGAAAAGGACCGACACTCGCGGTCCGCGGTTTCAGCCAAAACCACGGTTAAGCAAACCGCGAGTGTCTCGGTTTCGGCCGAAACCGAGCAAACAGGTCAATCTACAGCCGAATCCATGACTACTACCGAGGCCCCTTCTACCCTAGTTGAATCGGCCTCTGAAGTTTTGCCTACTAATGTGGTTTCTCCAGAATTATCGGACACCATCCTTTTGGATGTCTCTACCCCGTGGTGCTGCTAGGCCTCCTGCAGCCATGTCTATAAAGGCCTTTGCCAGGGCTAAAGCAGCCAAAACTGCTAAGTCTGTGCCTGTTAAGCCCCTCTCACAGGCCCAGTTCCAGTTCCCAAATGCTTACTCTGGCAGAGGATCTCATCTCTTTAATAAGGGGATCCCAATCTCACCCAGACAGGGCCTCTCAACCTCCAGAAAAGAGACCTAGAGCAGAGCCCCCTGAGCCAGTGTCCTCAGATGACTCTTCTGATGATACAGACAATACAGACCATCCAGAGGCTCCTTTTTCTACTTATGAAGATTCCGATGCTGAAGAATCTATTCCTTCTGCCTCTCCACCAGAGGAATTTTCCTTTGGGGAAACCTTACATGCCATGAGAGAGCAATTCCAATGGCAGGGACAAGATTTCTCAGATTCAAGAAAAAGGCTTAGGACCTTTTTACACTTACCGCAACATAGGCCCTTAGCTATACCTCCAGTTCTTCCTGTTGTGGATGATGCATTTAATGATGTTTGCACTGCTCCTGATACTTTACCTCCAGCCCCTGCTAAGCCCGATAGGTTTTACAGGGTACCGGACACTCATCACCACTTATACAAGGCTCCTTTTGCAGATCCTGAGACTATCTCCCAGGGACCTAAGGCAGTAGCTTCGACCTCAGCGAAAACCCTCTCCCTTCTGAAAGGGAATCCAGGTCCTTAGAGAGATGGGGTAAAAAAGTATACACCTCTGCTACTCTCTCAGCTAGAGCTTTGAACTGTCAGTTTCATATGATCCAATACCAAGAGTTTATGCTTGATCAGTTAACTAAGAAACTGTCCTCTGATGATTCCTTAGATAAGAAATATGTTCTAGAAATGGTGAATAACATTCAGCAGGTTAGTAACCATTCTTTAAAATGTGGCTATGATGCACTGGAGGCTTCATTTAGATCAGCCATGACTGGCACAGTTATAAGAAGGCATGCATGGTTGAAAGAACAGGTCTTGCCGGATCATGTTAAAGCAAAGCTATTAGATGCTCCTATGGATAAGGTCAGTCTATTTGGTTCTCCTGCCCAACAAGTAATGAAGAAAATGGAAGAGAAGGCAAAATCTGTACAAACAGTTAAAGATTTCCTACAGGTTCAGCCCCAAGGTTTAGCAGGAACTGGCCTTCCAAAAATTGGTCCTTTCCAGACTCCTCTAAAACTCAGAGAGGCAGGAATAGGCGTTCCAGAGGCAGAAATCAATCCAGAGGAGGTGCCTACAGGGGACGCCAGTGGCAAGGCAATAACCAACGAGGCACAGATACAACCACTACCACTGCAACAGGACAATCACAGTGACTTGACCCTCACACCGCCTACCAGGGAACAAATAGCAGCACCCTTAGGCGGAAAATTAGCCTTATTTTCAAAAAACTGGCACTATATCACAAGAGACAAGTGGATTTTGCAAACTATAGACCAAGGCTACAGGTTTCACTTCCACACCCTACCAGTAAAAAGAGGAATGCCAAACCTACCACCAAATCAAAAGACAGAAGCTCTAAAACAAATAGCTCAATTAACAAAGATGAGAGCTGTGGAAAGGGTACCACCTACAGAACAGGGCAAGGGATTTTACTCCAGACTCTTCCTAGTACCAAGAAAAGAGAAAAGTTGGAGACCTATTCTCGACCTGTCCGCCTTAAACACATTCATCATTGTTCCAAAATTCAAAATGCTGACCCTACAGCAACTTCTTCCCATGCTGGGCAAGGAGTATTGGCTGGTAACTCTAGATCTCAAGGAGGCATACCTGCACGTCCCCATACGACCAAATTGCAGAAGATACCTCAGATTTCTTGCAGGATCAGAGCATTATCAATTCTCAGCATTGCCCTTTGGCTTATCTACTGCGCCCAGAGTGTTCACGAAATGCCTGGCATCAGTAATCGCTCATTGCAGGCTTCAGGGAATCCAAATTTATCCATACCTGGACGACTGCCTGATACAAGCGGACAACAAAAGCAAGCTGACACAAGACTTACAAAGAGTCATTTGCTTACTACAAGCCCTGGGATACACAGTCAATTTAAAAAAGTCAAGACTGATACCATCCCAAACAAGAACATTCTTGGGTGCAGAATTGGACACAGTAAAACAGATGGCATTCCTAACTGCAGAAAAACAAGAACAACTTCCTCTTTACTTCTTGGCATTAACAAAGCAGAACAAACTCACAGCAAGGAAAGTACTGCAGGCCTTGGGCTTCATGGCATCCTGCATAATCCTGGTCCCCCATGCCAGACTGCATATGAGAAAGCTACAGTGATACCTAAAGAATTTATGGTCTCAACACAGGCACAGCTTGGAAACCGAAATACCACTAATCCCATGTCTGAAACAAGAGTTCCTATGGTGGGCTCAGGCATGCCAGTCAAACCCAGGTTTGTCCTTCCACAACATTCAAACAAGCCAAACCATCACAACGGACGCCTCAGACCTCGGTTGGGGGGCCCACATGCTGGACAAGTGCATTCAAGGCTTATGGACTCCAGATCAGCTGCACCTGCACATAAATCAAAAAGAAATGCTGGCAGTAAAACTAGCAATCCAGAATTTCAGACCATTCCTCAAAGAAGGCCAATTGATGATAAGGACAGACAACACCACAGTCATGTGGTACATCAACAAACAGGGAGGCACTCATTCATACCCCCTATGCCGAATGGCTCTGGACCTATGGAATATGGCTCTCAGCTACAACATTCAGTTACAGGCAATATTTGTACCGAAAAGAAAACATCCTAGCAGACATGTTAAGCAGAACTACCTCAGATGCTCACGAATGGATGCTACACCCGGACATCTTCAAGGCTATCACAAAGAAATGGGGAATGCCACAAATAGACCTGTTCGCATCCCCACTCAATCACCAGCTCAAGAAATTCTGCACAAGGACATACCACCCACTTGCTTGGAAGGTGGACTCTCTATCCTTCAGTTGGAAAGGCCTGACAGCATATGCATTTCCACCCCTTCCTTTGATGCACAAGGTACTACTGAAAATCAAAGAGGAACGTCCAAGGATAATTCTGATAGCTCCAAATTGGCCAAGCAACATTGGTATCCATTGCTGAGGAGCATGTCTCGGGGGGGAAACGTGGACACTACCCCTGATTCCTTTGATGTTAACTCAGAGCGACTACAACATCCTGCATCCAAACCTGAAAACTCTGCAACTGACTGCCTGGAACATTACATAAGAGCAACTAACCCAGATTTATCCCAAAGGGTTAAAGACATTATCCTTGAGGCCCGCAGACCTTCAACAAGAAGGAACTATGCAGGAAAATGGAAAAGGTTTGTCATTTGGAGTACTGAAAGAGGGAAAGATGTGTCAAAGGTAGATATTGCCAACATCCTGGAGTATTTGGCAGAGCTTCTCCATACAGGCCTGTCCTATTCCTCCATCAAGATACATGCATCAGCTATTTCTGCAGAATACAACTTCGATCCCCCTGTCTTCTCACATCCTCTACTCAGGCAGTTCCTGAGAGGAATTAAGAATGTAAAACCTCCTAGGAAACCACCATTACCAGCATGGGACTTGAACTTTGTGCTAGAAAAATTGACACTCCCTCCATTCGAACCAGCAGCAACAGCAGATCTTCAACACCTATCCTGGAAAACTGCTTTCCTACTGGCAATTACTTCAGCAAGAAAGGTTTCAGAACTACAGGCCTTAATGGCAGTACAACCCTTCCTAATCTTCCATCAAGATAGAGTGTCCATGAGAACTAATCCTACATTTATGCCTAAGGTGGTATCCAGAGTGTCTCTAAACCAGGCTATCCACCTACCTACCTTCTTTCCCAATCCACAGAACAGGGGGGAAAGACTGCTGCATACCTTGGATGTACATAGACAGTTGCGCTACTACCTGGACAGAACCAAGGGCAATAGAAAAACTGACCAGCTTCTAGTAGCTTATGCAACAGGAAGGGAAGGAAAAGCAATTTCCAAACAGACAATCTCCAAGTGGATAGGAAATTGCATAAGATTCTGTTACTCCTACCATGGGAAGCAAATTCCACAGAACATAAGGCCTCATTCTACAAGGGCTACAGCCACTACCACAGCTTTCTTACGAGGAGTGGCTACCAAGGACATTATTGAGGCGGCTACTTGGACCTCCGTGCATACATTTGCCAAGCATTATAACTTACCTCTATACTCTAGATCCCGAGCAGGGTTTGCCACTGCTGTTTTGCAAGGGATCCTAACTACACCATAATTCTTCTTCCTCCTCCCCTAGTTTGGCTATGGTATTCTACCCATTTGTAAGGACTGCAGATGCATCCTTGAAGGACATAGTACAGTTTTGTACCTATCATAAATGTAGATGTCCGAACAGGATAGCATCTGCAGTCAGGATTACCCACCCTCCTTCCCCTCTGTGGTATTCCTAGGGTATTTGCCCACCTAATAGCTAGCTGGGGGGGATCTCTTATGGTGTATTTGTTTGTATATATGTACATACATGCTTATTTTTTGTGTTTGCCTTCTACTTTTTTGGAAACATTGGCATTTACCCAAAAATGTACCTATCCAAGAGGGCAACTGGCATCTGGGGCAAGAAACACTGAGGAAAATGGCGTCGGCTGATGCCTTTATACCCGAAGACCAGCAGAGATGACGTCGGGTGAAGTGCGACACCAGCCGAGGCCAGACCCAGACTTTGGAATCTGGCCGACCGAAGGGCTGCCTGACGACAGGACAACCCATTTGTAAGGACTGCAGATGCTATCCTGTTCGGACATCTACATTTATGGTAGGTACAAAACTGTACTTTTCACCTTCTTGTTGTATGCACTGATTAAAGCAAGTCCAATCAGCCCTAGGCTTCCATTTCTCAGAGATTCGGTCTGTCAGAACTTTCACTCTGTTGTCCAGTTCTGCTTTACTATGTGGGAGTGGTCTAAGCTCTGCGTCACAGGGATTCCAGTTCCAACTGATCATGTGCCAATCTGGACCTACGATTTGTCTAACTACTTTCTCTACTTCCTCTCCATTCAAATGTTAACTTAACCTTATGCCTTGTAAGTCTTCTAAGAATTTTCTAAAATTAACTTTTGGATGGGGAATTCCCTATCTGGCTTTCCGGATGTCTTCCGGTGTCCACGGTCTATATACTAGAAGAGTTGGATCCTGTCCTGCATGTCCTGCCTGCGGATTTGGTACTTCTATGAGTGAACATATCTCTTCTTCACTCATAGCTTGTGAATTTCTATTCATTTCATATAATTCAATATCCCCTCTTAAGTTGAGTGTTCGAGACCTAGTCTCGATAGGATCTCTAACAAACGGTTTTGGTTTTGCAGGAACAGCTGGGTATAGCGGAGGTGGATCAGCTTGTCCACTTGCTTCATATTCTGGTAAGGGAAGCGGAGGGAGCGGAGGAGGGGTTGTTGCTATTACCAAGTTATTGTCTTCTTTATCTAAGAACATTGCTTTTGAATTTTTAATCTTTTGTTCCCTACGGTTTGCTTCCTCAAGCCACCTGTGTGCCTGAGGGACTCCTAATTGTCGTTGATTTTTTAGCTGACCTTTCGCATCTGTTTTAAGTTGTCTAACAAGTTTAATAAGTGAAGGTTTATCTAAATTACCGTCAAATTTGTATTTATCAACCCATTTTGTATAATAGGAGTATGAAAAAAAACAAAAACTGGAACAGCAACCACAGTAAACGAAAAAAATGAATTCAGCTCCAATAAGGCAGTATGCTGAACTGAAGTGTCCCAAAACACCACTAAATGTACGCAAATTAGTCCACCAAGGTAGCAGCAAGAGTGTTTAATAAAACATATATAAAAAATTCACAATGTTGAGCGCTTTCATCTAACCATATAGACTTCCTCAGAACAGTATCCATTTTGAAAACAACAGCTTATATACATGCACACACCTCTGTCTAATTAATTAATTAAAATCACAGTTTGAAAAAGTTAACCCTGTAACTGCTACCTCTAGTGTATCAAACAGATAAAACTTCCACACATATATTCCCTTCTGTTTGTATAATTCCATAATTAAAATGCATTAGACCAAATGAATCTTCCTAATCATTATGAGTTACTTTAAAACCAATATAAGGAAAATAACTATAAAAATATATAAAACAATGTATATGTAAGTAGAATGTCATTCATTCACCGTAATATGCTGGTATGTGAGATGTAAAATAAACACCATGGTGACAACAAAAACAATAATTGTTGTTTAAAATTTGTTTAAAAAAATGTAAAAGTACGTTAGATTCTATTGTTATCTAACATAGGCTTAATGGAAATGTACTCATTTATACCAGGAAACACTGTGGCATTTAGTTTTATTTGCCACCATACCTCTCTCTCTCCTAATTTTTTCTTTACGTTCCCCCCTCTGGCATTCATTTGTACAATCTCTAATATCCCAAATATAAACTTTTCACAAGTTTTACTAGTCATCAAATGTTTACTTAAAGCATTATTGTCACCCTTTTTAATGCAGTAATAGTGGTCATATATCCTTTTATGAGACATCTCTGTTTTTCCTACATAGTAACAAGTGCAGTGTGTACAGGTGGCTAAATATACTAAACAGGATATTCTACAATTTCCTTTCACAAATTTAATATTAGTGAAGTTAGTGTCCTGCAAGCCTAATGTATTTCTACAATCAATGTACCTGCACTGGTTGCAATTACCACATTTGTATGTACCCTTCATATTAAGTTGGCCTTCTGAAATTTTATTTTTCTTCTCAAATTCCTGCTTTAAATTTCTTGCATTACTATATACAAATGTGGGCTTATTCCCCATGACTTCTAAAATATCCCTATCTGCACTGAATATATTCCAGTGTTTCTCCAAAATGGCTTTGATGTCATTAGTATTGTACCCGTACTCTAAAATACAGGCCCCAGTGTAATTTGACACTGCGGCTTTATTAACCACAGTCTGGGCCCTAACTTCCTCCTTTTTGCCTAAAATAGCCTGGTATTTGATGTTCCTATTGTTAATAACATAATGCTTTAAATCAGTAATCAAATTTTCAGGATAACCCCTGACTCTAAACATATTACCAATAAAGTCCAATTCCATTGCTAGATCGGATATACTAGAAGTCATTCTAGCCGCTCTTATAAATTGACCTTTAATAATACTTTTTTTCTGTTTATAAGGGTGGCAACTGTTAAAATGTAAATACGAGTTGCTGAAAGTCTCCTTTCTGTGAATTTTAGATGTAAAACCCTCATTCCCAACAATTATCTCAGTGTCTAAATAAGATATAGTTTCATTACTCGAACTAATAGTAAATTTTAAATAATCACACCTACTGTTCAGGTACACTACAAACTCATCTAATTTTTCTTTGCTCCCTTTCCAAATTAAAAACAGGTCGTCCAGGAATCTAGTGTATAGATTTATAAATTTCCACCATTCACTGTTAAATATGTGTTCTTTCTCCCAATCAAGCAAAAATAAGTTGGCAAATATGGGGGCACAAGCGGCCCCCATAGCAACCCCTTTGCATTGCCTGTAGTATTCTCCTTCGAAATACACATAGTTGTATTTTAATACTATGTCAGTGAATTCTAAAATTAGATTTTTTCTATCTTCATCAATGATTCCCAGTTGATCTATACTATTACTAAACCTGTTTAACCCTTCAACTAAGGGAATGCTAGAGAATAAGTCTACAACATCAATAGTTACCAAAAGGATACCAGGTGTACATAGATCAGGTGTCAATCGTCTCAAAAAGTCCCATGAGTCATTTAATAAATGGTGCACTTTAACACAACTGGATTTCAACCATTTATCAACAACCTTCCCAAACACGAAAGTTTTTGATTTATTCCCTGATATAATTGGACGGAATGGGGGATCTAGAACACTTTTATGCACCTTTGGTATACCAACAATAGTACCTATAATGGGGTCATTCATTTTTAAATAATTGTACATGTCTGAATCAATTCTCTCCTCTATAAATAAATCCTCTAAGACTAAATCAATCTTATGGTATCCGATGTTAACTTCATTGATAGAAGAGATGTCATAATTCCCTGAACTGATTAAAATCATATTAATCTTGTTTTTATAGTCAATTGTGTTATATAGCACTGTACCCCCACCCTTGTCAGGCTTCATAATTCGTATCTTGTTATTACACTTCAAATCATTCAATAGTTTATGTTGTTCATAACTAAGATTGTATGTTATTTTGTTCTTTATACAATTATTGTAATAAGCATACATATCATCTATCACCAATTTCTCATAAATGGCCAGTAAACTATTAAGGGGAGGAGTATAGTTGCTTCTAACTCTAAATTCACTGTTATTAAAAGGCTTATTCCTGAATAACAATTCCAAATTCCGTTTTCTAATATATTTCTTAAAATCTATAATACTTCCAACTACATCAAATTTCCTGTATGGAATGAACTTCATTCCTTTTCCAAACAGTTCAAAATGTTCTTTTTTAATAACAATATTAGTGTAGTTGAAAATATTGTATTCCCCCAAACTATAATGTACTTCATTGTGCTTTAAAATGTTCTGTCCAACCTCTTCCCTGGTTGTCTTAAACTGACATGAGGTTGTCTCCCCTTTTGTTCCCTCCACTTGTGAGTGTTTGTGTCTTTCCGTCCTTCTAGTTGCCAACGTTTGTCTCCCTCTTCTAAAAAATTCTCATTCCTATTCTGATGCATGTCAAACCTCGCGTTGGTATGATTATTTTTATAATGAACAGACTGTTTTCCCGAGAAATCTCCTTCATGTGTCTTAGTACCATCCCTAACAATCCTATTACTTTTAAGTGGAACATTGTTTTTCCTATGTTCCCACTTATAAGCTTCTTTATTCGCATACTGGTCCCTATCTCTTTGCATTTTTTTACATTTTCTTTCAAACTGTTTGTCAATAATTTTTTCCACCCAGTCAAACTGGCTATTATATAGTGTTTCCATCTCATTAAACAGTAAGTCACTAGTTATTTTCTCATTTAAAGCCTCCACTTCAGTTAACAATTTACATATTTTTTTTATCATTACAAGAAATGATAAATTTCATGAATTCCATTCCAAAATTATTAAACATTCTATTACATTCATCCATATTGTCTTCATTTAAATCAATACCAATGAGAATTTTAAAAAAACGAAGTCCCATAGGGACAATATGAGTGTCCATACACTGTTTTAAATAACTGTTATCCAGTTGTATACTCTTCAGCAGCTTCAATTTGCTGCCAAAACTCATAATACATTCTTTTAATGTTACATCATAGTTCTTGTTGAATTTGCTCTTATTATAGTTATTGTGGATGTTAAAGTCCACTTCATTAATTAAATATTTTTGAATATCTCTCCCCTTTTTGCATTTTGAGGCATTGCCATTTTCTACAGTACCTGTAATGGCTCCATTAGAAGCCATAGCATAAGTTCTTTTTGGCACAAAGCGTTTCGGTTTCGCTCCTAAATCCTGGAAAATACCCTCCGATCCGATAGTTCCTCGACTGACGTTGTTAACAGCCCCATTTTCATCTTTATCTCCGGATCCATAAGAGGCACGACAAAACACTTCCCTTTCATGACTATTAGCTCCGGCTTCAGTGAAACTCGCGCGCTTCTCCTCTCTCCTCAGGGCGCGCGATGACGTCATGACGTGACCAGCACCATAGGTAGGCTCCCCTTGGGTCAGTAATTCAATTAGTCTAGTTAGTTCGCCCTTAACGATCGCCATCTCAGACTGCAACTTGTATATCTCATCCCTCCTGGGTGAAAAAAGAGATGGCATATCGTCCAGCGAATCCATACTGCCAAAACGTGTCACCGACCAAACTGGAGTACGAAAAAAAACAGAAACTGGAACAGCAACCACAAGAAACGAAAAAATGAATTCAGCTCCAATAAGGCAGTATGCTGAACTGAAGTGTCCCAAAACACCACTGAATGTACGCAAATCAGTCCACCAAGGTAGCAGCAAGAGTGTTTAATAAAACATATATAAAAAATTCACAATGTTGAGCGCTTTCATCTAACCATATAGACTTCCCCAGAACAGTATCCATTTTGAAAACAACAGCTTATATACATGCACACACCTCTGTCTAATTAATTAATTAAAATCACAGTTTGAAAAAGGTAACCCTGTAACTGCTACCTCTAGTGTATCAAACAGATAAAACTTCCACACATATATTCCCTTCTGTTTGTATAATTCCATAATTAAAATGCATTAGACCAAATGAATCTTCCTAATCATTATGAGTTACTTTAAAACCAATATAAGGAAAATAACTATAAAAATATATAAAACAATGTATATGTAAGTAGAATGTCATTCATTCACCGTAATATGCTGGTACGTGAGATGTAAAATAAACACCATGGTGACAACAAAAACAATAATTGTTGTTTAAAATTTGTTTAAAAAAATGTAAAAGTACGTTAGATTCTATTGTTATCTAACATAGGCTTAATGGAAATGTACTCATTTATACCAGGAAACACTGTGGCATTTAGTTTTATTTGCCACCATACCTCTCTCTCCTAATTTTTCTTTACGTTCCCCCCTCTGGCATTCATTTGTACAATCTCTAATATCCCAAATATAAACTTTTCACAAGTTTTACTAGTCATCAAATGTTTACTTAAAGCATTCTTGTCGTCACCCTTTTTAATGCAGTAATAGTGGTCATATATCCTTTTGCGGAGACATCTCTCCGTTTTTCCTACATAGTAACAAGTGCAGTGTGTACAGGTGGCTAAATATACTAAACAGGATGTTCTACAATTTCCTTTCACAAATTTAATATTAGTGAAGTTAGTGTCCTGCAAGCCTAATGTATTTCTACAATCAATGTACCTGTAGCAGTAAGTGTTCTAGATCCCCCATTCCGTCCAATTATATCAGGGAATAAATCAAAAACTTTCGTGTTTGGGAAGGTTGTTGATAAATGGTTGAAATCCAGTTATGTTAAAGTGCACCATTTATTAAATGACTCATGGGACTTTTTGAGACGATTGACACCTGATCTATGTACACCTGGTATCCTTTTGGTAACTATTGATGTGGTAGACTTATTCTCTAGCATTCCCTTAGTTGAAGGGTTAAACAGGTTTAGTAATAGTATAGATCAACTGGGAATCATTGATGAAGATAGAAAAAATCTAATTTTAGAATTCACTGACATAGTATTAAAATACAACTATGTGTATTTCGAAGGAGAATACTACAGGCAATGCAAAGGGGTTGCTATGGGGGCCGCTTGTGCCCCCATATTTGCCAACTTATTTTTGCTTGATTGGGAGAAAGAACACATATTTAACAGTGAATGGTGGAAATTTATAAATCTATACACTAGATTCCTGGACGACCTGTTTTTAATTTGGAAAGGGAGCAAAGAAAAATTAGATGAGTTTGTAGTGTACCTAAACAGTAGGTGCGATTATTTAAAATTTACTGTTAGTTCGAGTAATGAAACTATATCTTATTTAGACACTGAGATAATTGTTGGGAATGAGGGTTTTACATCTAATATTCACAGAAAGGAGACTTTCAGTAACTCGTATTTACATTTTAACAGCTGCCACTCTTATAAATAGAAAAAAAGTATTATTAAAGGTCAATTTATAAGAGCGGCTAGAATGACTTCTAGTACATCTGATCTAGCAATGGAATTGGACTTTATTGGTAATATGTTCAGAGTCAGAGGTTATCCTGAAAATTTGATTACTGACTTAAAGCATTATGTTATTAACAATAGGAACATTAAATACCAAGCTATTTTAGGCAAAAAGGAGGAAGTTAGGGCCCAGACTGTGGTTAATAAAGCCGCAGTGTCAAATTACACCGGGGCCTGTATTTTAGAGTACGGGTACAATACTAATGACATCAAAACCATTTTGGAGAAACACTGGAATATATTCAGTGCAGATAGGGATATTTTAGAAGTCATGGGGAATAAGCCCACATTTGTATATAGTAATGCAAGAAATTTAAAGCAGGAATTTGAGAAGAAAAATAAAATTTCAGAAGGCCAACTTAATATGAAGGGTACATACAAATGTGGTAATTGCAACCAGTGCAGGTACATTGATTGTAGGAATACATTAGGCTTGCAGGACACTAACTTCACTAATATTAAATTTGTGAAAGGAAATTGTAGAACATCCTGTTTAGTATATTTAGCCACCTGTACACACTGCACTTGTTACTATGTAGGAAAAACGGAGAGATGTCTCCGCAAAAGGATATATGACCACTATTACTGCATTAAAAAGGGTGACGACAAGAATGCTTTAAGTAAACATTTGATGACTAGTAAAACTTGTGAAAAGTTTATATTTGGGATATTAGAGATTGTACAATGAATGCCAGAGGGGGGAACGTAAAGAAAAAATTAGGAGAGAGAGAGGTATGGTGGCAAATAAAACTAAATGCCACAGTGTTTCCTGGTATAAATGAGTACATTTCCATTAAGCCCATGTTAGATAACAATAGAATCTAACGTACTTTTACATTTTTTTAAACAAATTTTAAACAACAATTATTGTTTTTGTTGTCACCATGGTGTTTATTTTACATCTCACGTACCAGCATATTACGGTGAATGAATGACATTCTACTTACATATACATTGTTTTATATATTTTTATAGTTATTTTCCTTATATTGGTTTTAAAGTAACTCATAATGATTAGGAAGATTCATTTGGTCTAATGCATTTTAATTATGGAATTATACAAACAGAAGGGAATATATGTGTGGAAGTTTTATCTGTTTGATACACTAGAGGTAGCAGTTACAGGGTTAACTTTTTCAAACTGTGATTTTAATTAATTAATTAGACAGAGGTGTGTGCATGTATATAAGCTGTTGTTTTCAAAATGGATACTGTTCTGAGGAAGTCTATATGGTTAGATGAAAGCGCTCAACATTGTGAATTTTTTATATATGTTTTATTAAACACTCTTGCTGCTACCTTGGTGGGCTAATTTGCGTACATTTAGTGGTGTTTTGGGACACTTCAGTTCAGCATACTGCCTTATTGGAGCTGAATTCATTTTTTTCGTTTACATTTTGTATAATACTTAACATTATCGGCACGCTGTAATTGCATAAATTTCGCGTCTTCGGTTAAGGGCGGGTCTCGGGAACTTTTCGTGCACTGATTTCCCATGTTGCCTTAGCTAATTCAGAAATTGTTACGTAACCCTTTTTATCATGTGGGACCACGATTTTACACCTTTTCACAGTTTATCTAGAATAACTGCTTACCTATTCTGTTTCCTTGATCTATGACAAGACAGCAATCTTTTTGTCCCTGATCTGCACATGCAAATCTCCCTGACAAAACAATACTGTAACAAGTCCCTGATCTAAAACAGAAAAAAGGTAAATTCCTCCTTACGTGACCCTCCGTGTGTTGATCCACCGGAACGTTGACTCGTCCTCCAATCCCAGATCAGAAACAGTGGCTGGCCTCTTTCGAATGACAATTCAGTCGGAGGTCTTTCAAAACAGAAGAGCCAATGTGGCCACTTGCCACCAGGCCCAATTCTGACCTGAGCCTAGAGTGAGAGATCGATTCCGGTCCGAAGGACCAAACTGTCAAAGGAAAAATATACTGTAAAAATTATCAAAACACGGTAGGTTCAGGTTAAGGCACTTTAATCTTGCAGCAAGGAGACAAAAACGTGCTAATAAAGAGTTTGTCTAACTAGAATCAGGAAATGAAGGCATTTTTATACATTTTCTAATAAGACATTGCCTACCAAGCTTACGTAGTGAATCACAAGTTTTGTCATCATCATTTGGTAGTGATTGTTTTTACAATATTCTGCTGGTACTATCAATTTTTGTGAGAAACTTCCTAAGAAAAACAACGTGGCCTTGGCTACCACCGGTTAGATATATGCAATGTTACCATTCAAGGTACTATGGCTAATTCGAGCACAAAGCAAGTATAGATTGCAGTTCATTTTTCTAACAGTCCTTTGCCTATGTTATCTCTAACTTCTGCAGCTGTACATGTTCTCATACTTCGAACAGAGCTGATTGTTTAAAATCATTACATTACAGAATATAACATTGTTCATTCATTTCTTCCTGACCTAGCAGATAATCACCTGCTTCTCAAGTACATTTCCAAAAGGCATAAACATGAATGTTGCTGTGCTAGCAATTACTAGGTCAGAGGGCATCTTGCAAGTTTCAGAAAGCACACTGCAGTTTCAAAAAGCATCTTTTCAGTCTCATATGAAACTCAACTGTATATAAAACAGTGCATATAAAATACAATGAAAAACATGTTAACTTATTTAGTTTCTAATTAGCATTAAGCACACACATTAATACATATTTTTCTGACAAGTGCGATCAAGATCAGCTGATCATGCTCCCCGACACTTTGCATGGTGGCAGTTGGTCTCTTTGTCCCACCCTAGCTACATTACTTCTTGTGAATGCTTGTATGAACAAACTGTGTAAAAATCTTTGTTTAGACACTGCTATACTGCAGTTTTAAAGTTGTTTGTGTTAGGGACACAGTTTGTGCTTTTTAGGGACCATCAGTGTGTTTTTTTTTAATCTCAAACCACTTTTTCTTGTGGCAAAGTTTATCGGCTGTTTCAAGCTTTGCTTTCTTCTTGACTGAACCCATGGAACAATTACCTGTCTCCTTGATTCTTCCTTCCCCTACTTACAAGACGAAGAAACTTGCTAAGGAGTCTTCTGGTGTCAAACTAGCTCCTCTAGCTGCTAACGGGTGCCTTTGCTGTGGTGAGAGTTGGTTCTTCAGACTGCATTGTTTTCTTCCAGTCCTCTGGTGTAGCACATATAGCCACCAAGGACCAGGAGCTAGGCATGTCCTCTGTGGCTGTAGGATGTAATTTGCAGGCAAGGAAACCCACACTTGTCAGTGTTGGGGGTGGGTGCTGGTGGAAGTCTACCACATAGTTGGGAAAGGGATTCTGAGCCCCAGGATAGTGTGCCTGTCATGACTTGGTCTTTTTCCATAGTTTGTCAGGAAATGAAAACAAAAAGTTAAAAACTTATGTTGCCTCAATGATTATAGACAGAGGAGATTTACTTAGGTTTGCTAGGGAATTATTTTCTGCCTTCAACTTGACATACGTCTGACAGGAAAAGAAACATAATTTCTCTCTTTCTGACACTGAATTTCAGTCATAAGACCAGGAAATGGAGGGAGAATGTTCTACTTCAGAGACGTCTTTTCAAGCTGTACATTCTTATTCTGATGAGGAGTGTTGCTTCAAGATACTCTCCAGAAGACCTAACATTTTCTGACACTTTAAAATGAAAGAAACATTTCAGTGGGAACAAATTCAAATTCCTGCTTCCCGGCAAAAGTATTATGAGTTAATATAGCTGGGCTTTCCACAGTCTGCAGCTGCCCCTCCTGTTTTATCTGCCTTAGAGGATGTTTACCTGACAGATTGCAGTTAAATTGACAGTCAACCTCCTGGCCCCAGGAAGAAGGTACCTTAGTCTTTCATGAATTGATCCAACTGTGGGAGACACCTCAAGAAGCTCTACCTGCCTCCTTTCAAACAGTTAAAGAAATTCTGCTCCAGGATATCTTACAAACAGATCAGGAAGACAGATGTTTTCTCATACCCTTGGATGGGAATATTCCTCTATGCCTTTTTACCCTTTCCACTAATATCCATAGTTTTTCTAAAGATTCAGAAGGACTCCCCAAAGATAGTAGTGATGACTTCCTTTAGGACTAGGCAGCAGTGGTTCTCCATTTTATGGGGGGGACTGACCATGGGCAGTTACCACAAGTTTCTGCACAGAATGGGTTTGCTCACACAAGACAGGAATTGTTTGACACACCCTGACCTGAAAACTCTTAGGTACCTTTCTTTCTGAGTATATATAGCAGGTACTGAAGTAGGCTAAAAACATGCTACAAGTAAGTGTAAGTGGAAATGATTTTTAGTTGGTCCATTTCCAAGAGCCATGAACCTTTTAAGGCCTGGTTACCCCTGGTTCTTGATTATTTTTGTGAATTATTGTCTTGTGTCCTTGCTTACTCTTCTGTAAAGATTTATTTGTTGGCCATTTTTGATTGCCTGCCATTTGATTCCCCCTTTTTCCTGTTTCAAGTCAAGCCAGTTTTTATTAAGTGGTTTTACATATCTGTCCACGTAGAAAACATGTAGGTCCTCCTTGGGATTTTAATTTTGTGCTTGAAAAGCCATCTTCTTCAATTTCAACCAGCCCATTAGGCTGATTTGAGGTTCTTAACATGGAAGATTATATTACTCATTTCTCTGACTTCTGCAGTAAGGTATCTTGAGTTACAGGCCCTTATGATGACCAAACCCTACCTCATTTTCCACAAGAACAAAGTTTCTTTGAAAACGTATCCTTCTTTTATGCTTAAAGTGGTTTCTTTCAGAGTATACAATAAGCCAGTCTATTAATTTCCTTCTGTTCTTTCCAGAGCCCACTAAAAAGGGGGAAAGAATTCTTCATAAACTGGATGTCCACAGACAGTTCAGATACTACTTGAACAAAACCCATTATTTCAGGAATCCAATTGCTTGTCTCCAATGAATGTAAGAAAAAAGATAACTAGTATCAAAGAAAACAATTTGAAGATAGTTGTCACATGCTATTTTTTTTTCTTTTTTCACCGTAACATGCCACTTCCAGGCAGGATTAGGTCCTCCTCTACCATAGGTTTTGCTTTTTCTGTGGCTTTCTGCAAAGGGGTAGCAACTTGGTCCTCTTTACACCCATTAAGAAATCTTTACAAACTAGAATTCTTTTCCAGGTCCAGAATAGGCTTTGTTAGGCCACTCTCCAAGGGCTCCCGAATTCTTAATCTTCTTCTTTCTCCTCTCTTTAAACTATGGTAATCTACCCTAATAGTTTAGTCTACTGCAAGAGTCATCTAATGCTGAACATAGTACAGTTATGTAAGTAGAACTTACTATAAAAGTAATGTTCTAATAGAGCACCCCTTCATTAACTGCAGCCTCCCTCATTCCCACTTGTTTGCTTTTGTTGTGTATGTTTGCTATTGTTTTTGGTGGTTGTTTGTAAAACATTTTATCTCAAAAAATAAGTTGATTTATTTTGTCAGAAAGTAGGACTGATTCACCAAAACACTGCTACCAGTTGTTTGTCAGACACTATTTTTGGTAGAGACATGGACTAGGTTCCTACATCTTCAGGTTTTCCCTATACAAGAAGAGAAATGTTACTCATCACTTCTTTCAATCCTCCTGGTGTTGCTCTTCGGGAAGCCACTAAGGACTGAGAGATGGGCACATCCTCTGAGTCTGTTCTCCTGTACTCTTTGGGCAATGGTGAACCACACTTGTCACTGTTGGTGTGGAGAGCAGATGTTCTTTCACAAAGCCGCTCTGAAGAGTGTGATTTCCTGGGAAGGGACTGCTCATCAGGTTGTCTTTTTCACAGCTTACAACAAAATCATTTCTATTAGAAGAGAACTTTCTCCAGTCTGTGATTTTGGTCTCAGTTTTATTCTTTTTGCTGTTATGTTTCTTGTGAATTTTGCAGTTTACTTTGTGACAGTTTTGTATTTTCTTAACAGATTATTTTTGTGGGGGTGTGGGCTTTGATAGGTTCTTTAATTTTGAAATACTGTCACTATTTTTGATTCATGCCATTTTTACTTTCTGCCACTGGAAGCCACTCTGTCATGCTATTTATGACAGATTTTAGCATTTTATATGACATATTTTTCTCAGTTTCTTTCAGTGAAACTTTTTTTTCATTCATTTTCCGGATAACTGCTTAATCCACACAAGTGTAAGCTGTATGTAACTGGAGACGTGTTCTTTAAGTCAAGACCAGACATCTGTTAACTTGTCTAGTTCGATGTTCCGGGTTTCGTTATTTTACGGTTTTGATGAATAGGATTTTCAGTATTATTATCTCGATCTTCTGTAATTTGATTATATGGGTCTTCAATATTATGGCATAGACCCATATATATATATATATATATATATATATATATATATATATATATATATATATATATGGATCTAGGACTCTCCATCGAACACATGTTTCACCGAAACGTAAATGGACGAGCTCAAATTTGCGAAAGTGCATTTTATTGAAAATGCACTTTCGCCAGAAGGTAAGTAAACAAACAGTTGTTTGCATGTAGATTTAGTTGTACATCAACATGTGGTGTAGATTGGATAACTAAACAAACTGTTGCTTAGATCGCGGTACCGTGGGGATAAGGGAATATTCCCTTTTCTCCACTGTAGTGCGATCTCGGATTGAGAATATTAAAGTGGGGATGGGGGGGGTGCAGGGGTTCTTGCCCCCTCCGTATAAACATATAAAAGTAGTCTTTTTTTAATTTTTTTTTTTGCGAAAGTGCATTTTCGATAAATGCACGTTCGCAAAAGTGTGTTCGGTGGTTTACGTTTCGGTGAAGTGTGTGTTTGATGGAGAGTCCTAGATACATATATAGCATACATAAAAATGATCCAGCACTCCAAAGCATTCAGAGCATATAAAACATTTATTGTCCACAATGGCGTAAGTCTTCCAGTGTCACACATAAATCCACCTGAAGTCAGCATCGACCAAATAAAAGGTAACGACCAGCCAACACAGGATTAAACAGACTGTTTTCACCATATGGCATCTTCAGTGCACACAGGAAATGAATACAGGAAATGATCTAACCAAGCAAGTTTTTAAAGGTCAAATGACATCAAAATTTAAAGGTCAAGTAACATCAAAGTTTGAACTACCCACCAAAAAATAAATAATTTCATACCAATACACTCAACATAAAAAAAGAACAAAGAAAAAAGAAATAAGACATATATCTGAATCAGTGTGCCTTCTATGTTGGACAGAATTCCCGTCCGTTCAAACATAGAATTGCACTGCATTCAGTGATATTAATTGTAAGTACACCAGAAATGCCCTGTTTAAACATTTACTGGAGCACCCAAGTGCACATTTCTGTTGGCATTGACTGTGTTAAAGGGGAAAATTTAACAGTACTCAAAAAACATCAGATTCTGGATAGCAAAGGAAGAATGTGGATCATCAACTTAGGTGCTTTATATAAACCTGGTTTAAATGATTATTTTTGATTTGGATATATGTCATATTTCTTTTTTCTTCATCCGTCACTGGACCTTGTTCATCTTACAGCTTAGGTGCTGGAATTTTGTGTCCCAGGATATATATATATATATATATATATATATATATATATATATATATATATAGGGTCTATATTAGAACACCGAACATTCAAAATGTCGAGTGTTCTAATATCGAAACCTACCAATCAAAAATACCAAACATCGATCGTTCAGAACAGCAAATTTTTTCCTAGGGAAAAAATTTGCTGTTCCAAATCACATACACACAACACAAGCACACCAAACAAACAGCAATCCACACATATGCACCTAAAATCTTACACCTAACCTTACACTAAACTATACACACACCACTAACTATCCATTTATCTTAACCCAAACCCTAACCCTAAGGTCCATCACTATCGCACACTCAACTTACCCGCGTCCTAACCCTAACTCACCTAACCCGCCCTAACCCTCATGGCCACACAATCGCACACATACCTAACCTGTGCCCTAACCCTAACTCACCTAACCTGCCCTAACCCTCATGTCCACACAATCGCGCACATACCTAACCCGCACTCAATCGCACACTTACCTGAACCCGACCAGTAACTTTCCAACAGAGCGCTGAAAATACCGAAGCAACAGAAATGGACAACCGAATTCTTTCCCTAGGAAAGAATTCGGTTTTCTGCTTCTTCGATATTTTCAGCGTTCACTGAAAATGGGTCGATATTAGAACACTTGACATTTTAAATGTTCGGTGTTCTAATATAGACCCTATATATATATATATATATATATATATATATATATATATATATATATATATATATATATATATATATATATATATATATATATTTTTTTTTTTTGCACATGAGTAACACATTCTTCAGGAATTTAGGACATTTTCTGCTAGAAAATCTTATTCATCAAAGTGGAAAAGGTTATTGTGAAGAATATAACTACAAAAACAAACCAAGAAGAAACTTCACAGTGTGGAGGGTGTGATGATCACTTCCTAAATTATGTTATGCATGGGAACTGGCTACACAGTACCAGGTCTCTCTTCAGGCAGTGTATATCTCCTCCAGTCAGAATGTAGTGGCAGACACTCTGAGCAGGTCCATGACTTAGTCCTATTAATGGATGTTTCACAGGGATGTGTTTCTAGACATTCTCCACTGGTGGGGTATTCCTCAAGTAGGTTTCTTTGCCTCCACTTTGAACAGATAACTTCCAAAATTTTGTGCCAGAGTTCCCAGACCCTCTGGTGTGGAAGGTGGATGCCCTTTCTTTCTCATGGAAAAGGATGTTTCTCTATGCATCCCCCCCTTTCCTCTTATTCAGAAAGTTCTGCTGAAGATTCAGCAGGACAAATCAAAAATCTTGCTGGTGACTCCCTTTTTTGCCAAGACAGCATTAGTTCCTTCTTCTTCTGCATTTAGCCAAGGGCAATCATCACAAGTTACCTCTAAGACGGGATCTTCTCACACAAGACAAGGGATCTCTCATATACCCACACCTGTCAACTCTACATCTGACATTGTGGGTCATAGGCTTCTGATTCCTTTCAGACACCTCTTTTCAGAGGACATGCTTAGGGTTCTGCAGGAGGCCAGAAAACCCAATTCTAATAAGTCCTATTTATGGAAATGGAAGAGGTTTTCCATCTGGTGTCCTTCTCGTAAACTCAACCCACTTTCTGTGGATGCCCCTCTAGTTTTATCTTACTTGGGTGAACTGCTGAAGGCTGGGTTGGTTATTCCTCTGTGTAAGCTCATCTATTAACCATTTCTGTCTACTCTTTTGCCTCTAAATTGTAGGTTAAACTCTTCCTTAAAGGTGCTCTTCACATCAGACTCCCAGGAAGCCTGTTCCTCCTCCTTGGAACCTCAGTTTTGTCTTTGAAAAACTCACTCTGGATCCATTTGAACCTCCAGCTACAGCTACTCTGCAACACTGTACTTAGAAGATTGTGCTATTTATTAGCCATCACTTCAGTCAGGAGGGTGTTCAAACTTCAAGCCTTGATGGCTTCTCCTCCCTTTCTGTTTTTTCTTAAAGGCAGGGTTTTCTTGTGGACTAACCCTTCTTTTATGCCCATTGTTGTAAATGAGTTGTCCCTTAACCAATCTATTCATTTGTCCACTTTTTCCCCCTCTCCACAATCATCTAGTGAGAGAGTTCTACACACTTTGGATGTGCATAGACAACTCAGATTTTACTTGGATAAAAGTAAGGCTGTCAGGAAAATCAGCTTTTTGTTTCTTTTCATCACATCTAGGAATGCGTTTCCAAGTAGACCATTTTGACTTGGATTTCTAAGGCTGTTTCCTTTTGTTATGTTTTTCATTGTAAGAGCCTTTCTACTGTTAAGGCTCATTCCACAAGAGCTGTGGCTTCTTCAGGTGCTTTTTTAAAAGGTTTGGATACTAACTCTATCTTGGAAGCAGCTATCTAGTCTTCTGTTCATATCGTCAGTAAACATTATAAACTGGAAGGCAACTCCAAATCTAGAGCTGGTTTTTCTAAAGACATAATCCATGGCTTTTTAGAAAGTGCCTTTGCTCCTTCCTCTTCCCTTTCTTCTTCATGAGCTTTGGTACTCTCCTTCATGTTAAGAATACTACAACATAAGAATAGAAAGACATAGATTAGTTGTGTAAAATCTTACCATAACCATAGATGTCCTTGTCTTCTATGTTGCAGTATTCTATCCCTCCCACCTTCCCCCTGTTTTTTGTCTTTTTCCCTGGATGTATGCTTACCTCCTTTTGTTCCTTAGGCTGGTGTTCTTACTGGGGCATTTAGTTATGAGGATGGTATGTGGGGATGTCACTTTTATAGCCTATGCCATCTGCTGGCCTACATGCGATGTCACACATACCTTTCAGTGGTTAAAATCTTTTATATACTGGCTGAAAGTTGGGACCGCCTTTGGCAGTGAATCCCTCATGTTAAGAATACTGCAACATAGAAGAGAAGGACATCTGTAGTTGTAGTAAGATTTTACACAACTATTCTTTATAGTGAGTACATTGTGCAGCTTAACATTATGGTTTGCAGACTGTCTCATGTAATGCTTTTCTTTAGTGTAACACTTGCAGATTTATATTTTATAAAACAGACCATATGTGGTAATATTGCATCAAGTAAGGCTGGCTTTTGTAGCTTTAAACTGTGGCAGTCTTTGCTTGAACAGCTTGCGATAAAGTTTGGATTAGTTTATATTAAAATGGGAGCATTACAGTTAAATTTGTAATAATTGATAACGCAGGATTCTACTAAATCATTTTGCTGAGTTTCTTGGACGTCAGGAATGCCTTCCCAGCTAAAAGCATTCCAGAATGAGGATTTACAGCCTTGTACTATTTTAATTGGCATTTATTTCTTAATTTTTGATGAGGGTACTGTAGGGATTGCCCCCTTCTCAAACTGGTTTTGTTGATGTTA
The DNA here is from genome assembly GCF_019279795.1 of Protopterus annectens. NCBI lineage: Eukaryota > Metazoa > Chordata > Ceratodontiformes > Protopteridae > Protopterus > Protopterus annectens. The sequence continues at coordinate 1,458,106,650 of NC_056744.1, read as the reverse complement.
GATTACAGTACAAAACGTTCACTGTATCGCATTTCTTTGAAACTTACTCTGGTATTATGATTTGGAGGTCATTATAAACTAAATCAATGTTTAGGGATTGGATGCTGCCATACATAATTTAAAATACATGATGTTAAGTTGTCAATCTCGCCTTCATTCTTGCTGGATGGGTTAGTAGCCGATCCTCGGCTCCGACTCAGCACTTGCTAAGCTCGAGAGTCACTTTTACCAGCTCGAGGCAGCCCCATATCCCATGATGCAAGGCGGTAATTACCCAGATCTCGTTTGCCGCTTCACTAATGAGGTCATCCTTTTTATCAGCTCCTGGTAAGTGATTTTCCATTGCTCTTTTTGAAAGATTTAGGTATCCCAATACCCTAAAATTTTATTCTTTATAGTTTTGTTAGTGAACCTTATTCACTTAGCTCCATACCCATTCCCCTTTCGTTCCCTTATTCATAAGTTTCTGTGTTTTGGGCCTTAGGCCTTACCCTCCCTCACAGTTCCTGTCAGGATTTTCCTTAGGTGTGTGGGTGTTGTGTCTCACTGTTCTAATTTTTAGTTATTAGTGTCTTTTTTGGTCTGATTGGTGTGTGTGTGTGTATTAGGACTCAGACATGTCCAAAGATACTAGGGTCTCAGGTTTCAAGAAGTGTGACTCGTGCTGTCAGAAGATGTCTCTGACAGACGGTCACACTTCATGTATTTATTGCCTGGGACCCCTACACCTGCAGGACTCCTGTGCTATCTGTCATTCTTTCAGCCAGAGAGTCCTGCAGGAACATAGAAATAAGTTAATCCTCAGGGGTCTTCTTAAGCCTGAGAGCTCCCCGGCTAAGGTCGGCTCCGGGAAGCCCTCTAAGCCTCCCAAGACCCAGACTTCGGTGTCCAAGTCTGTGGTCTTGGTTCCGACTCCGCCAGAGTAGACATCGGCTCCATCCGGAGCCGATCCTTCCTTGTTGGAAGCTTCAGTACCGGCGCCGTTCGGCACCGATACCCTGGCTTCGGCACCTTTGTCGGCTCCAGCTGGAGCTGACACCCTAGCGTCGAAGCATGTCTCGGCTCCGGCTGGAGCCGAGGTATATTTGTCTCTGCTCAGAGCCGACAAGTTGTTGGCTCCGATGGCTCCGTCGAAAAAGAGATCTAGATCTCCTTCATTGGAATCTATACACTCGGCTCCAGCCTCCCCCTTGCTTTTGGAGCGGAGCCATCGGAGCCGATCATCAAGGTCTTCCAGGCTCTCAGACCATGACTTAGAGAGAGTGGTGAGTAGGCTATTAAAATCACAGGCACTAGCCCAGATGCTCCATAGCCCATCTCAACAGATGACCGCTATTCTACACCCTCCTGAAATTCCTCCTTCGACTCTCCTACAGAGTTCGGAGCTGGAGATTATTGGTACCATGACTGTTGCTGCTTCGGAGCCGATACCACACCTTTCGGCTCCGTTGTCCTCAACTCCTATCTCCTCCTTGAGACCTTTTTTGGAGGGATCCGGGCGTCGGGCTTCCCTGGTCGGTTCCGAGGGGGCGAGTGGCATCGGACCCTTGTCCGACCCCGTTCTCCCTCTCGGAGCTTCGGCCTTGGTGAGCTCAGCCCCGACATCTGCTTCGGAGCCTTCCCTTTCTGTGGGACCAGGGATCCCTGTTTCTTCGGAGTGGGATCTCTCGGCCCTCCCTGGGAGGGGAGCCTTCGAGGTGATGAGGAGTGTGCTAGCCCCAGAGCTTGGTCAGCAGTCGGTTCCTTTAGCTCCTCCCTCTATGGTGCCTGTAGATGCCTCTTCCCGCTCTCTTGCTCCCGGACCCAGAGATCCATCGCCCCAGGTCTCCCCATTGGGAAGAACTTCCTCTTCCAAGGTTTCTCCTGATCCTTCAGGTGAACCCCCGCGTAAGAGGACCTGCAAGAGGAAGCACTTAGACTCCCGAGTCTACAAAATCAGATACCGATTTAGATGAGTCGGAGGGGTCCCCAAGATCTCCCTCTGTGGATGTCTCCTTTTCAGACATCCTTGAACTCCTGAAACAGAGGGGGAACTGGCCCTCCATTAATCCCTCCGAGGATGAATCGGTATACCTGGAGGCTTTTGGATCTGGACCCTCCACCTCCTGGGTGTCTCCGCCTTTCGACCCCCTCATGGAAGTCATAGCTCAAAAGGTGTGGGCATCTCCTGATTCGGTGGAACCAGTCCCCAGGAGACCTTCAAAGTTTATCACGTCCCCCGCTGAAAAGCAGTTTCTTACTAAGGGTGTCTCGGTTGATGCCATGGTGGTGGCGGCCGCCACCAAAAAGGAACTTGCAGATCCTTCCGTGCCAGTCCATCCTCCTAACAAGGAGTCTAGGTCCATGGACAGGTATGGCAAGCGGATGTTTTCCTCAGCGACCTTTGCTATGCGTTCGCTGAATTAATTATGTCACTTCACCAGACTTCAAAGAGACATCCTCATAGAATTGGGTGAAGTAGTACAGGATCTGTCAGCGGCAGGGGCTCAAGAAAAGATTGCCTCTCAGCAGGGAATCCTTAATTCCATAACCAACTCCTCCATGCGGCTCATTTCTTATGCAGCCGATGGGGCTAGTAGAGCTGCAGGCACAGGAGTGGCTCTCAGACGTCAGTCCTGGATGCGGCTCTGTAATTTTGCAGACCCCTTTAAGGCGTCCTTCACAAACTCTCCCTTTGATGGGACAACATTGTTTGGCCCTCAGGTGAAGGACACTTTGACCAGGTGCGAGCAAGACTCTTTCTGCCGTAGGAGTCCGTTTCTCCACCCCTTCTAGACCTTACCCCAAAGGTCAGAAGGGAGGGAAAATTTGGTTCCGAAAATCTCAGGGAGTCACGCCTGACGCACGTGGTCAATTTACCCCCAGAGGCAGAGGGGGTAATAACAATAGACACCGCCCTAGGGGCAGAGGAGGTCCGCAGAACCAGGGCAGCAGAGAGCCTCTCTCTGACAAGCCCTTCCAGCATCCCTGAGGTGTTGCCCGACTGTCCACCCTTGGAGGCAGTCGGGGGGAGATTGTTGCTGTACCCAGAAGCCTGGTTTTCCCTCTCTCAAGACAAATGGGTACAGTCGATCATATCCGAGGGTTACAAGATTCCTTTCGAGGGAAGCCCCTTCCCTCAAAAAGGTTCCCTTCCAGACATTCCACCCGGTCTAAGGGAAATTGCAAAAGTAGAGGTTTCAAAGCTTCTAAAAAAAAGGGCCATCCAGCCAGTACCAACAGATCATTTAGAGTCCGGAATCTACTCAAGGTTCTTTTTGGTCCCCAAAAAGACGGGAGACTGGAGACCAATATTAGACCTCAGCAGGCTCAACAAGTCTGTCAAAAAGACAAGATTTCGGATGGTCACACTTCAATCGATTTTTGCCTTTTCTGGGCAAAGACAACTGGATGTGCTCCATAGACCTTCACGATGCGTACTATCACATAAAAATCCACAGACGCTCCAGAAGTTTTCTCTGCTTTCGGCTGGGGACCAGTCATTTTCAATTCAGAGCCCTGCCCTTTGGTCTCACTACAGCCCCCAGAGTGTTCACCAAATGCATGGCAGTGGTCACGGCTCACCTGAGACGTCAAGGATTCCAGGTGTTTCCGTATCTCGACGACTGGCTCCTCTCAGCCACCACCAGGCATCAACTTCTCCAAGCCAGAGATTGCACTCTACGTCTCTGCGGTCAGTTAGGAATTTCGGTCAACTTCGAAAAGTCTTCCTTATCGCCCTGCCAATCTATTACCTTTATAGGCGCAAATCTGGACACTACTCGGATGTCAGCAAACCTAACAAGTCAGAGAATCCTAGATATCCAAAACCACGTTCGGATCATCCTATCCAGCAAAAGGGTACAAGCCAGGTTGGTCCTGAAAGTGTTGGGCCTCATGGCAGCTGCCATCACACTTCTTCCTCTGGCCCGTTTTTACATGCGTCTCCTACAATGGATGTTGTTCACCCAATGGTCCTTCCAGCAGCTTCCCATGCGTCACAAGATCCTGGTGACACAAACCTGCAAGAACCATCTAACCTGGTGGATTTCCTCTCCTCTAGTCCATCAGGGCAGACCATTTGTTCCCCCGGCCCCGGTAGCCACGGTCACTTTGGATGCCTCCCTGATCGGGTTGGGGGGGGGCATTATCAGGGCAGGATGGTTCATGGCACGTGGCAACTGTTCGAATACCACCTGCACATAAATGTCCTAGAGATGAGAGCAGTGCTTTTAACGTTGCAAGTCCTCAATGACTTTCTTCCTTTAGGAACTATTGCAGTTCACACGGACAACATGTCCATCGTGTGGTACATCAACAAGCAGGGCGGAACCAAGTCCTATCCCTTGTGTCGAGAAGCTCTCAGACTTTGGCAATGGGCGATCTCCTCTCATCGGTTTCTGGTAGCAACGCATATCCCCGGGAAAACCAACATAATAGCAGACAGATTGAGCAGAGCTATACCCATGCCTCACGAGTGGTCTCTCAAGCAATCCATAGTGGAGGAGATTTTTCAGAAGTGGGGCCGCCCATGCTGTGATCTTTTTGCTACACCTCAAAACAGCAAATACCCAGACTTCTTCTCTCTCTTCCCACTTCCGGGCCATCCCCCCAGAGACACTCTTACCCAAGATTGGCCCCGGGGACTCCTTTATGCTTTTCCTCCCTTTCCTTTGATACCACAAGTACTCCAGAAAGCTACCGTCCTGAGAGCCAAAATGATTCTCATTGCCCCTTACTGGCCTCGACAAATTTGGTTCCCGTTCCTTCATTGCCATCTCTTGGTGCAGCCTTGGCATCTGGACCCAGCTCCAGATCTTCTGACCCACCAGTCGGGTCAACTGCACCGGTCCATTCCTTCCCTCAACCTCACAGCTTGGTTGCTCCACTTCCTTCCTTAGCCAGGCTTCCTATGATCTCTAATCCCATTAGAGATATCATAGTAGCTTCTCTTAAGTCCTCTACCAGGAGGATTTACTCTAGCAAGTGGAAACGCTTCTCCTTTTGGGCAAAATCTAAGAACATAGACCCCTTTACTGCCCCTATTCAGTCGGTCTTGGATTTTCTAGCAGAAATTTTTCACTCAGGTTCTTTGTCTTCCACAGTCAAAGTTCAGTTGGCAGCAATCTCGAATTTCCATGTCGGGTTTGCAGACCACAACATTATGTCCCACAAACTTTGTAAAGCCTTTCTCAAAGGAGTGTTCCTTCTTAAACCCCCTGTTAGGGATCCTGCACCACAGTGGGACCTAAATTTAGTGCTGACATCCTTGATACTTCCCCCTTTCGAACCGGCTGCTTCATGTTCATTAAAGTTTCTTTCTTGGAAGACACTTTTTCTAGTCGCTATTACCTCAGCTAGAAGAGTGTCTGAACTTCATGCCCTCTGTGTTCGTCCCCCTTATTTGGTCTTCCACAAGGACAGAGTATCCTTGAGAACCAATCCATCCTTTTTGCCCAAGGTTGCTTCTAAGGCAAATTTAAACCAATCCATTGATCTTCCTGTATTTTTTCCAAATTATTCTAACAGGGCGGAACAAAAATTACATTACCTAGATGTTCATCGCCAACTCAGATATTACTTGGACAGAACGAAGCAATTTAGGAAGTCCGATCAGCTCTTCCTTTCTTATGCTGAAAATAAAAAAGGTCTCCCTGTTTCTAAAGTGACCTTATCCAGATGGCTATCTTCCACCATTTCTGACATTTATCAGCTTAGGGGCAAACAGCTGAGCTCAAAACCTAAAGCTCATTCCACAAGAGGTCTAGCCACTTCTACAGCCTTTCAGGCTAGGCTACCCTTAGATACTATTTGTGCAGCAGCCACTTGGGCCACTCCTCATACCTTCGTTTCTCATTACAAATTGGATTTGGCCTCCAGGGACAGGGCAAGCTCTGGTTCCACAGTTCTCAAGAGTCTGTTCCATTGAGCCACCCAGGATAGAGGTGCTAGGGACGTGGTCCCATCCAGCAAGAATGAAGGCGAGATTGACAACTTAACATTTAGAAGTTATGTACCTACCATAACGTTCCATGTTAGTTGTCTTCTCTCGCCTTCTTTCTTGGGCCCCTCCCTCCTGTCCCCCTAGCCTGGACAGACCTTGATCTCCCTTTTTCTCTGGAAGATTCTTCTTCCTTGGACACCAGTTAGTTCTTGTCCTTGATTACCTGGTTTCCCTTTACAGCCTTTTTAGGTTAGTTGTTCCTCTTTCCTTGGTGGAAAGTTTTATAGGCAGTTTTTTCCTCTAGATACCAAATGAGATCTGGGTAATTACCGCCTTGCATCATGGGATATGGGGCTGCCTCGAGCTGGTAAAAGTGACTCTCGAGCTTAGCAAGTGCCGAGTCGGAGCCGAGGATCGGCTCCGAACCCATCCAGCAAGAAAGAAGGTGAGAGAAGACAACTAACATGGAACGTTATGGTAGGTACATAACTTCTAATTATATATGTTTAGTTGTGCCATATTTGAGCCATCAGAAAAAAAGAAGAGAAAAGAATTCAAAA